>NC_064813.1:14977540-15238551 GCF_023721935.1 Panthera uncia
CTCCCTCTCCCTCTCCCTCTCCCTCTCCCTCTCCCTCTCCCTCTCCCTCTGCCCCTCGCCTGCTCACATTCTGTCTCTCAATAATAAATAAACATTAAAAAAATTTAAAAAAAGAAAACAATATTGCACATGGCTTCTCTAACCTAGATGTCTCCAGAAGATTAATGTTCATTTTCTATGAATGAAGAATCCCTGAAGAGTGGAAAGCTGCAGTTTCTGTAAGAGTGAAGGGCACAGAAGTAATTGCTACTAAAAGAAATAGAATTGGAAGGGCAGGATGGTCAGCCCTGGGCAAGTCTGGGTTTACTTGGTGCTGGTAGTTAGGGGCTGACATCAGAGAAAAGGAATCAGGAGATTATACTCTTGGGTCTATACCAAGCTTTCCAGATCTCCCATGCATGTGTGAATATGTTTGTTTCTGTATCTGTATATGTATGTGACATTTTCCAACATGATCTCTCCAAATTACTCTGTCCTATTTTGAATATGTGGGTGAGAACATGTAGCTAAAATTTTCATTTAGGAAATATCATCACTGTGTAGAACATATATCTAAGTTTTTCACTGAGAAACTATCATCACTGTGTAAATAGTCAACAATATTAGGCCCCCGGTACTGTTCATCCTCTTACACATGGATCAGCACTTAGCTTCCTGAGAAATAGGCTCTTTAAAAATAAATAAATAAATCTGAGAATGGTTAGTTTTACTGTGGTGCCCCCTAGTGCCATATGAGATTTGATTCACTTTCTGTATTTGCCAATAAGTAGGCCACACAGTAGAGAAGCGAAATTTGGAGAAGCAACAATTTTAGTAATGTTTCCTGTATTTTCTTTTAATAAATAAATGTGCCCCTTGGCAAGAGTGACAAGACCCTTTGTGATCTGCCCCCGCCTAAGTTTTCAGCCTCATCTGCCACTTTTCCCTATGAACACTTCAACCATTCTGAACAAGGAAGCCTTCTGCCCCTACCCAACACCGTCTCTCTTGTCTGTTTAAAGAATTTCCCCTCTTTCTTCTAATATCAGCTGAAGCATTACCTGATCCCTGAGCTTCTACCGTCTCTGAGTTTATGGGGTTTTATCTCTAGATAGGCTATGTCTAATGCCTGCTCAAAAATCCAAAGATTCTGTATGTTTTTATCAGTACCTCCCCTAAAAACCTGAGAAATATTTAATGACAAATCAGTTCAATCCTTCAGATGTTTCTTTTCAATTCTCACAGAATTGTTTATGAAATGCAAACTCAGTTGTATCAGAAATCACTTATTTGCATGTTATTAAAAAAAAAGAATTTCTAAAAACTTGTTAGGTTGCATGGGGACGCATTTAAATTGAGCTAATCTGAGACAAGATTTTTCAGGCAAAAACACCTCTTTTTCTTCCTAAATGATACAAATAAACGTCCAAGTTATAGCCTGACATTTCATCAATAAACTGTGAATTCTAATCCTGGGCATTGTTGGTACAGAAGAGGTCAATTCACTTTCCAAGCATCTCCACTTTTGTTCTTCCCACCAGTAAAAGTGGAAGGAATGTAAAACTTTCACTGGGGGGGGGTTGCTGAAGAATCATCACTAAAAAAGGGCACCTGGGTGGCTCAGTCAGTTAAATGTCGGACTCTTGATTTCAGCTCAGGTCAAGATTGAGCTCGGTGTCAGTCTCCGCTAAGTGTGGAGCCTGCTTAAGATGTTAAGATGATCTGTCTCCCTCTTTCTCTGCCCCTTCCCTGCTCACACATGCAATTTTGCATGTGCGCTCTCTCTCTCTCTCTCTTTCTTTCTCTCTCTCTCTCTTCTTCTATCTCAAAACAAAATTATCACTAAAAGCCCTCACCTATATAGAGTGCTATAGTGAAGGTGGTATAAATCTCATAAGAGCCCTGGCTTCAAAAGCCCTGAGACACATGGATATAATTTACACAAACTCCATGCTTCAAGGGTCAACTTTTTTCTGCCATTGTTCCCAGATGAAACTACAGATACAATTGGGAGCCTGATATTTTAAATGGTAGTCCCAATAAATATCTAAAAATGTCTATTGGCTTTAGTGACAGAAGCACTCAATTTTATAACTTGTGTCATGAATATTCTTCTAAGGCATCCACTTCTTTCCCCTTTCTAAATAAGGCATTTAGCTAACCCATATTAAGTTATCTGATATGTGTATGATATGTGAATAAGTACAAGTTACAAATATATGTGCAAATTTGATTTCCCCCAGTCCCTTCTTAAGAAGCATAAATCCATAAGCTTAGACACAAAAACCTGTTTACTTATATTTTGTATTTCTCAAATCCTCATACCCATTCTACAAATATATATATGAACTACATACTCACAGGATATCGAGCTGTAAGAGATCTTTCTGTTCATGTGATCCAACTGCCTTGTGTTAAAATGAGTAAATCAAGGCCCAAAGAGGGAAGTTACAGAAGGAGTGGGTAAGATCTATCTTTCTTTCTCGCATCTCAAAAACTCAAACTTCTGCTTTTCACGTAAGTAAATAAAACTCAACAGAGTGGTGAGAAAACAAAAGGTTATTAAATAAACTTGATTGAAGAGAAAGCCCACTGTCAAATGAAGTTTAATAGCTATATCTGTATTTTTTTTTACAGACCTATACATGTAGGCAGTTATTTTATAAAGCTAAAAGTTAAATCTAGGAAATGAAGAAAAATCATGATTATGTTCCAAATATGTTTTCCTGCAATAAAATAGATCCAGTTTAACTGGAAAAATGATCAGCATTTCAGCTCAATTTCACCCTTTAAACACATCACTGGCATATCATGTGGTTTTTTTGTTTTTTATTTTATTTTAGTGAAAGAGTGTGTGTGAGTGGGGGAGAGGAGGAGGAGGAGGAGGAGAGAGAGAGAGAGAGAGAGAGAGAGAGAGAGAATCCTAAGCAGGCTTCACGCTCAGCATGGAGCCCAATACAGGGCTTGACCCCATGACCCTGGGATCACGACCTGAGCCTAAATCAAGAGTCAGACACTCAACTGACTGAGCCACCCAGACACCCCTGAAATACCATGTTTTATAAAAGTAGGGGTTTGATTTACATCACCACCAACCCCATCCTTCAACCCCATTTCAACCAAAATTCCAAATAGTCTTATCAATGAGTTTAGGAAGGCTACCAGTCTATGTCCCTTTTTCAACAGCTACTCTATACCCTTCTCTCCTCTCTCTCTCTCTTTCTTACATGCACACTCACACACACACTGCCGCCACAACCATTTGATCAAATTCCAGGGAGAATACACATGACCCATCTATGCTATCCTTCCCCCTAATAGACTAAATGAGATTAAATGTAAGGACCCATTATGCTGCCCTTGGTCCTACAACAGTACAAGAAATTATGTTAGCTAAGACAGTCTAGCTAAGAAATAAGAAAAAAAATTAAAGGTAATGTCAAGTGAAGAATTTCAAATATCTGTGCCAGAAAAAATTTTGTATCCTGAGTATATGAGAGCACATTTCTTGAGAAAACAGCTCTAACATACCTCCTGGGTCTTTGCTTCCATTTCTGTGCCAGGACCACAGAAAGCTAATTCTCTCCTAGCGATGGGCTCACTGTGAATTCGAGCATCCTAGAAACTCGTGCTTATGTTTCCTTCCAAGCTCTGTTCACCTAGTCACTGGGTGATTTGCCAGAAAGGACCCCTCTCCTTCTCAGCATCTCCTAGGTATTGACAGTCCAGGGTGGCCCTGCCACCAGCTGGCTATAGACCTGTTTCACCTTTTTCTCTTTCCTGCTCAGAGCCCTGGTGCAATTGTTGAGCCTTGACTGGGGCCATCTGTCTTGTCTTTTTATCATCCCACGGTGTAAGGAAATATGTAACACTGTGGTTGTTTGAAAAGCACTCTCAGGGCTCCTAGACCTGGTGAATGCACTCAGCTGTTCTATTTTTGGTCATTCTCTTTGTTTTCTTCTCAGAAAAGCCTAATTCCGGTCTATGTCTTAGGCATCCTGCCATGGACACGTTGCTCCTCCCCCAGCCCTCCCCTCTAATCGCCTACTCTAATTTCACGCAAGGGGCTCTGCACAGAGAAGGAAATGTGTGGCAGGATGAAGAGAGGACTGGCACCTTGTGCTCGCTAGTCTGCAGACCTGACATGACACCAGCTACGCTTCTGGAATTTAGGAACATGAGCCCTCTCTGCGGTACAGTGATCACAACCGCACTCCCGCCAGCCTCTATACACCAAAAACCCCTACTTCCGGTAGACAAAGACAAGCCCAGGCATTGGCTAGGACTCTGCTTATCTTCTCCTGGTCTAATTTAAAGTACCCAGTCTCTGACATGGCCATCAGAAATGAAAGCTCCTACTGTCTCACCTTTCCCAGGGAGAGGCTTTTCCAACCCAAAGCAGCCTGCCAAGGAAACAAGAATGATCAGACTGGCCCCAACAAGGAACCATGGGAAGATTATACATTTATTTCCTTTTCAGTGGAATCTCTTGTAGTCAAGAGCATCCTTAAAGACCTAATAATGTTTGTAGTTATAAACAAGTAAATGTAAAAAATAATGTAAAATGGATCAGAACAAAGAGAAGGAAAAAGGGAAAGAATATCTGCATTAAGTGGGGGAAATACTTAGAAAGATGATCACCCACTACACAATGCATTGGACAAAGTGGGAAGAAGACAAAGTGATGTCTGTAGGTTGTGACTGGCAGAGAATAGCTGAAATACAATCTCTGATTAAGTTGGTGGGGTCATCATTTGGCCATGTATGCATATGCATGTGAACATGCACATCTCCGCCCTTAACCCACAGGTTAGCTATTTAAAGGAACTTAATGTTGGTACCTTCAGCATTCTTCAAAAAGCAAATCACCTATGGGGTTTATGAATGCAGTGGAAAGGTGGAACTAGTCCCTTTCTTATTTCCTTTTTATATTAATCCCCTGATCAGATGCTTACTAGCAGAATGGGTAAAGCAAGTATAGCAGTGGCTCCATGCTTCAAAGCGACAGCTCATAAAGGAATGTCAGGATTCTTGCACTGCAAGGAAAAGAAGAATCCAGAAGCAGTGCCCATGCCCTACCTCCACTGAGCCCCACCACTGCCACTACTGAAAAGAAGGAAGGAAAAGAAAGACAGGAGGGTGTTTGACCACACTTTACAATCACTGAGGGGCAGGTCGGGGGGGCAATCAGGAATTTTGACATCAGACTATTTCCAAATGACTGTAGCTGCTGGAGCTACCATCATCACAAGCTGGAGGAAACAAAGGGCCCAGTGGAGCATCTTACCTGGGAAGCATAGAAGTGCAGGCAGATGTAGGTGAAACACAGGAGCAGCCCCAGCCCCTGAATTACAGCCGCCACCAGCAATAGCTTGTTGCTCTGGAATCTTCGCCCTGGTGCGTTTCCCACATTCTCATCCAGGGGTTGGACCCCTTCCATCTTCACAATCGGGATGCAGGGAAGATGAAAACTGTAACAAAGGGGAGCCTGATGGAGGACTGACCTCTTCCTCACAAAGAAGGAGGGGAAGGGAAAACAAAGCTTATCAATCAGAAAATACACAGAGGTCCTGGGACCAGAGATAAGAGGCAATTGAAAGAACAGAGCACACTCTCTCAGTTTTAACACTGCAGCTTCTGCAGGCAGGCGGGGGAACTTCTTTGTGACTAATCTGAATTTCCCCTTTACTTTCTTTCTTTTTTTTCTCTGGGCTAACAGGGAGTTGTTTTTGTGGCATTCCAGTTCTGATTTGAGTGACTGCGAAATGACAGTCATAAAAGTGTGCTAATTTCTTAATTTCTCATTGCACCAGTAACCAAATTGTGGGTCACTTGACAGAGATAAAAATCATGATCCGTTGATGGAGGAGTTCCTCTATCCCTTCCCTGAGATGTCTTAAATTGTAGAAGAGATTTAAGGAAAATGTTGGACGTAATTTCTCATCTGCACTTTATTGGGTAACTAAGCATTGAACCATCGTACAAATATATATATATGATATTTTTAAATAATTATATATATTATATATATTATGTATACATATATTTTTTAAAAATCACACACAGATCATTCTTTAAGTGAAAGAGAGAAAAGAAGAAAATAGGCTGGTGGATCATGTAGCAATAAAGGAGGGAGATCCTCTGATTTTAGTACGTTATATTATAATAAATAAACTAGTATATATCAAGCATCCACTATTGTCAGACACTGCGGTAGACAGCCTTACAGTCTTTTTGTCACTGGATCCCTTGAGGCAAAGTTAGAAAAAGCTTATATGATTAATTTTAAGTATAACAGAAAAGAGGCAGAAGAGTATCCTGACGTTTTCCTCTTCCTTCCACTTTTCATTTTCCCCCTACATAATTTTTGCATGAACGAAGAAATTAATTGATTCAAATAGGCTTTGAGGATTGTTCCTTCCTTTGAGGTTAGGGGTGGGACTCAGAATTTGGAAAGTAAGAGTATCCTACCAATAGACGGGCACTACTTACCCTTTAGTGCTGAGATAAATGATAAAAGGAAATAAGTCATGTAATGATTTAGAATGTCAAGTCCAAACTGACAGATATTTCCTGAGTACTTAGTAAACCCAGTGCTGTACTGGAGGACAGGGGTATGCTGGGGAGGGGATGTTTAAGGCACAATTCTGTCTCTTCTCTGAGCAAGCAGGTCTCTCTAAGCTCCCGATGAGCCATTCAACAGATACTTAAAGAAAGAAGGGAGGGGGACTATTTTGATATTAACAATGTAAGATGCCATATCAATTTAATTTTAGAGAAAGTGGATATGAGGGAAATGGAAAATAAATTCATGGGTACAGCATTATTTGAGGAAAGTATGGATTAATATCCTCAATATAATAATTATGCCTTGCACTTGGAGAACATTTTGGTCTTCAAGTTTTGTCTGAAAGATAAGGTAACAGACACTTTGTCATAGACTCCAAGCCAAAATTAGAAAGCAAGTTCCATTGAAACTTATCTCTAGCTAGTTATTCCTATGCGCAAAGTATATATAACATACAGGGTATGGAGGAAGGAAAAATGAAAGAAATAATTGTGTGTAGAGCCCAATTCTTGTGTAATAGTTGATAGTCATAAGTAGACATTAGACTCTACCTATTTACTCATTTACTGTCAAAGCCTAACTAACAGAATCAAAGGAGAAAAGCCTAAAATACTGTCTGAAACTATAAAGACTAACTGACCAAGATTGTACAAAAACTATTAATGCTGAAATCACAGAAAATGTTTTTAAATGACTGTCAAAAATCATGGAAAAAATGAACATTTAGAATATGTACTTGCGCCCTAAGCCACATCTCTTCTCCCTGTTATCATGGTTTCTGTGAAGAAAAACTACCATTGCTGGTTTTCATGAATGAGGACTGTGCGACAGAATCAGTTTCCTTTTTTTATTTTTAATGTTTATTTATTTTTGAGAGAGAGAGAGAGCAGGGCAGGGGCAGAGAGAGAGGGAGACACAGAATCCGAAGCAGGCTCCAGGCTCTGAGCTGTCAGTGCAGAGCCCAACGTGGGGCTCAAATCCATGAACTGCTAGATCATTACCTGAGTCGAAGTTGGATGCTTAACTGACTGAGCCACCCAGGCACCCCATAATTTTCCATGTTTTTTGTTGTCCCAAGAGAGTGCAGGGTTGGCCATTGCAGTGTTGGGGCCAGCACAACTGTGGCACCCCTCTCACCTCCCTGTGGCAGTCTTCCACTGCCATATTTTGCCTCCTTGTGATTTTTTTGTTGAAGTCTAAGTGATGGCGTACATTCAATCATTTCTTCTTTCATTGACCACATTCTGACAGCTTCTTCACATTCTCTGTGGGAAGCAGAGGAATACAACCAGAAAAGTAAGACTAACTTGGCCTGGAAGTTCCACGCAAGGAGACCCTTTGACAGACCACATAAGAAAGTTGGGCTGGTCTGGCATTTGGAACGAGGTCTCACTGATGGCGTTCTGTCTCAGGCAGCTGAGCAGAGTCCTCCATCTTCTCAGCTGACATGGTCAATGATGTCAATTATGTTACCTGAATCTAGGGGCCATTTTGTAAAGCTCCTCACAGAGACTCACACACACAGACACACCGGAGCAAGCCAGCCTTGGACTTCACTCCAAGCAATTATCTTCCCATAAATCTTTGACCTCTGAATGAATAACCATTTCAAGACTATGGAAAAGAATGGAAGAGAAAAGGCTTTGATAGCTGGCAGGATACCTCATGTTTAGAAAGCAGCAAAACCTTTTTTTGTTTTAATTTTTTGGTTGCGGAGGATCTGTTTTGTGTTGTTCTGTTTTGGTTTGCTTGTTTGTTGGGAGGGCGTGGGGGCAAAACCTGGTCTTTCATTGGTTTCTAAGTCATGTGGCCATTTAGCAAGTATGAGCCAGGAGCCCGCGTGCTCGTGCAGGGGAAATAACATGAGCAAAATAGGTTCTCAGTCCTCAAGGAGGTCCTAGACGGGAAGGCAGGATGATCACAGCTAAGAAGGGAAGAGCAGCACTAGCCAGGCAGAGGGTGAGGGAAATGCAGCCAGTGAAGCCACTTGTGCCTCGCCCGTTTGGGAAATGCAACTGGAGAGGGGGACTGGGAAGGATGCTGAGAGGCTCTCACAAATGGCCTTTTGTTCTAAGTTAAGAACTTTGAACTTTATCCTGAAGACCCTGGGGTAACAAGGAAAGGTTTGAAGCAGACTGTGATATGATTACATTTTAGAAAAATATCTCTTTGGGTGAAACAGAAATGACCGGGTGGGATCAAGGGGACCAGCTGGGCGACTTTTCCAGGGCTCCTTGTGCCTGCTGAGGAGAAGAGTGCAGTCTAAACCCACCTCTGCCCTGAGCTGTCCATATCCATCCTTGAGCGAGAGGCTTCTCCCTACAGGAAGGGCAGCCTTTATCTTCCCACAAAGGTGTGTGCGGCTTCCCAAGCCCTGAACAAAGGGCTGCAGATAAAAGCCCCCCTTTTTAATTCATAAAGTCCCCCCTTTTTAATTCATAAAGTCAGAGAGGGCACTTTGTTCTAATTCACACAAACTATGAGCTGGGGTGGAACCCTGGGCTTGCATTATTTAAGTGAGAAATAATAAGGTCCTATACTGAAGCTGAGAGGGGAAAGAGAGAAGATATTTAGTGACTATTAATTCACCAAACATTTTGAGGCCCTATTCTGTGCCAACCTCTGAGAATATAAAGGAAATCATAACTAAGCTCTGTCCTGGGACAGGTGACAGAGTAAGATAGATGGTGATAGAAACAAATGCATTTCAAATGTCAAAAGCCTGATTTGGCATCTGCCTTCTCAACCTGCCCTTGATCCTAATGTCCTCAATCTGGTTAATGTTTCAGCCCTTCAGAATCTCAAAACCCCAGAATCAGCTTTGACTCTTCCTCAACCCTAATTGGTCAAGCTTTGTAGGGCTGTCCCTGTAACACAGCTCATACTTTCTTCCACTTTGCCTTTCTTACCTCTGAACTCCTGAATGAAACTTAAAGCTGTTCTCCTTACTTCCATTCTCTTCAATCTCCAATCCATTCTGCTTTGGCAGACTGTTTAAACCTAGTGATGACCAAAATCCTATCAATGGCCTCCATCTCAAAGAGGATGTGGCTGAAATTCATCGCTTGACATTCAAATCACCCCATAATGGAACCCCAGGTTTCCTCTCCAAACTTACCTTCCCCTGTTTCCTGATTTCTGATAGTTGCTGTGCCTCAAATATCCTTACTCTCCATCTCTGACAATCGAAACCTTCACTCTACATACATACTTTCCATGAGGGGCTGGCTGCCTTCATGGCAGTAAGCTTGCTGTGCTCCAAAAAGGCTAAACAAAAACCCTGAGGGAATCCTGTTCAGGGAACACTAGCATCGAGTGATGCCTAGTTGATCATCAGAATCACTAGGATAGCTTTTAAAAGATTCAGATTCCTGATCCCCTTACTCTAGAAATTCTGATTTGAGACATTGGAGTAATGCCTTGTGAATCTGTATTTCTAAACTTTTGGTAAGAGCCACATTTGTGATTTTCCCCAAATGACCACTTAAGATCTCTTTTGCTGTTACATTTCTATGATGAGACTTCCCTGAGCCTCCCAGAAGAATGCAGTTGTTTCCACGCCCTGTTTTGAGAGCATTTATCATGGTCTGTCTTGTCTTACAATGATTTAAATCTGTGTCAGTCTCTTCCATGAAAGATGTTGTGTGATGATAAGGCTAAGAGTCTTAGGCTGCGCTCACTCTCAAGGGCCAAAATAAATAGTCTTTCTTCAAAGAATGTACCAAATTAAATTGAATTTGTTTGCAATAGATCTGAAGCGTGCTATTTTCAAGACCAGAAAAGAATGAGAGTCTAAACAAAACTGAAAATGGCACTATTAAATACAGAAGTTTCCTGATAGCTGGACTTGAGTCTTACATGTGAAAGATTAGCAAACCTGAAATGTGTACTTTTCATTGAAACCGGATGTACACCATTATTTCAAATGCAAATATAAACTCTTCTAGTGATATTTCGTTTGGGTTTCAGACTCATTAGCCCCCTCCACTTGTCAACCCCTTTTCTTCCGATGCTGATTTTCCCTTTCATTCTTCATATTTGCTACTTTTCTTTATCTTGAGTTGAACATTGGCAGTTATTTTAGAGCGTGATGATAGATTCTAAAACTTAGTGGCACTAAATAGCCACAGAAATGTTTCTCTCTATGGCTGAAGTATTACACTGTTAGGAAAAGAAAATATCTAGACATGACATTACTTTTGAAATTGTGTTTGCAAAATATGTGTGCAGCACCAAGAATATATAAAAATTTGTAAGTAGATCTTTCAATACATAACCAAAATAGGCAATTTTCTTTTTTAAAAATAAACTGTATTGAAATGTGACTACAGACCAAAAAAAAAAAAACTTAAAGTTAAAAATTAGATGAATTTTGACAGTATGTACTCTGAAACCACCATCATATACAGAACCTTTATTCACACCCAAAAGATAATTCTCTTTAAATAATAATCGTGCCAAAAGCAAATCTAAACAGAGTACATGAGAAATTCCCTCCTGTTTCCAAAATACATTTAATTGAGCTAAATTGGAATTCATGTACATCAGTGATTCTCAACAGGAGGTGGTTTGACTCCCCAGCGGTAGTCATTTGGCAATGTCTGGAGACAATTTTGGCTGTTGGGATTTGGGGTGTTACTGGTATCTAGAGAGGAGAGCACAAGGATACTGACACGAGGCACAGACCAGCCCCCACTACAACAAAGGGTTAATGGTTTAAAATGTCAGTTCGTGAGGTTGACAAACCTGGTACAGATCCATTTCCATAATTGATCATGAATGAAGCAATACATTACTCATTCTCTGAATATTGCCCTTGCCTTTTGTTCTGTCTGAAACGCCTCTCCACTGCCCAGCAACCGTGAGAAGGGTACTATTTTTCTACTCATTTTACAGTTGAGAGAAACTGAGGCTTGGTGACCTGAATTAACTCTGCCAAGGTCACATGGTGTTCTTAAGCTCTATGTGATGCTGTTAATTTTTTAAATGAAAATGAACAAGCTCTGTGGCTGGCCCGCGCACTTAGTAAGCAATCAGTACATCTAAGCAGATGTTAACATTGCCAAATGCTCACAGTCACTAATTCAGTAACAAAGTAACTTCTTCTTATAACTGGATCTGATTGTTCCCCCAAATTACTGGTGAATGGGATACATTCTCATGTTTCTTGTATGCCTCCTGTGTGCCAGGAAAAAAGCCTCCCTTCATTCAATTCTTCTGGGAACACTGTGCGTGGTTACTACAAACCACATCTTTAAGATGAGGAACCAGAATCTCAGAGTAACGTAACCACAACAGTGTTGGGATTTAAACCATTATCTGGGTTTGTCTGTTTGTTTAACTGTGCCAAACCTTTAATAACTGGTGTTGTAGACCGAAAACTTGTGTCCCTCCAAAATTCACCGTTGAAGCCCTAATCCCCAAGTGACAGTATTTGAAGATGAAGGGTAATTAGATCATAAAGGCAGACCCTTGTCTGATAGGGTAAATGCCCTTATAAGAGGCACTAGATATCGTGCTCTCTCTTTTTACCGGCCAGGTAAGGGATACAGTGAGAAGTCAGCCAGAAGACAGGAAGAGACCTCTCACAGAATCCATGTTGATCCCTTGATCATGGCCTTTCAACCCCCCAAACTGTGAAAAATAAATTTCTGTTGTTTAAACACCCAGTCCATGGTATTTTATTATGGCAGCCCAAACAGACTGGACAGCTGGAAATTATAAAAACTGTACCAAAAGAGCATTGTTTCTTCAACCCTCTCTTGTTTCAACCTTCAGATGCCTCCACTGAAGAGTTTTATCCTGTCATCTTCCATGTACTTATAGGGAACTCATTTCTGAATGTACTTGTAGTTCAGAACTAGACTAAAAGAATCTGTAGAATACATGGATGGCAAGGGCTCCTGGGTGGCTCAGTTGGTTGAGCATCTGACCCTTGATTTCGGCTCAGGTCATGATCTTGTGATTTATGGGATCGAGCCCCACATCAGGCTCTGCACTGACAGCATGGGGCCTGCTTGGGATTCTCTCCCTCCCTCTCTGTCTTCCCCTCTGCCACTCTCTCTTGCTCTCTCTCCCTCTCTCTCTCAAATAAATAAATAAACTTAAAAAAAAAAAAAAAAGAATACACCCCATAATGTATCTAGGCATAGTAGGCCTTCAGCAGATGTTGTTGTATATTTTTTTGTTTAACCTGTAAGGGCATTGAAGCACTTCTTCCACTCAGACATATGTTCATTAACCACCTCTTAAAGCTTTTCTGTAGGTCCAATAAGCAGTCTGTCTCTTTTTGAAGGTAGTTTCCCCTTATCTCCCTACCCTCACTGTATATGGTTTGTTCACTCATTTCCACCTCCCTCAGCTGTACTAGTAAGTCCTAGGGGTATGTCTTTTCTGCAAGAATCACACACACACACACACACACACACACACACACACACAAAACCCTGCAATGTTATGCAAATTGCTTTAGGGAAGTCCTCTAGGCCTCTCCTGCCTACTTTCGGCTGTGTTCCTTGGTGCTTTCTGCAGTTCCTATCCCTTTCCTTCCTGTCTTAGCTCAAACTTCTCAACTTGTCTTGGTTAAACTCAGATCCCGGATGTCAACTTCCTGTTTCATCACTTACCCAGAAGTCCCAATGGATGCCCTGCTAGGAATTCCTCAGGCTCCACTTTCCAAAATTGCTCTGCCCCAATGTGGTATTCCCCCACAGCACCTTCCTTCTGTGCTAGGCTCAGTTTGGGGAAGCTGGATTAGGCTCCTCTTTTACCACTAATTACAGTCTACCCTGTGTCAGAGTTCTGCCTGGATGTACCTATCACCCCCCAGGGAAGAGAGTAGAAGTCCTAGCCATTGTCATATGCCCCTGCTCCCCCCAACACCAGTCCATGGCTGTGCTCAATATAGGGACTGCATTCAATTGGATGGAGGGCCATAGTTTTACTCTAGTTCTTTGGAGCTTCTATTGTTCTATCTTTCTACCCTTTTAGCTCCATTATTCCCCACCCTTCTTTGAATCCCACTTTGCTTTTATTCTTGACATTCTGTGAAGAAATCAAAAGACCTATATGCAAATAAAAGCTTTACTACTTCCTATTGGACAAGTAATTTAACATCCCAGCCTTCACTTAGTTATCTATAATCAGTAAGTAGTAGGTAGGTAGGTAGGTAGATAGATAATAGCCTTATAATTAGAATCCTGTATCAGTCCTTAAAAAAGGAGAAAACACTGCAGTATGAAGAGATTTACAAATGATTGAAATATACAAGCTATATCAGATTTAAGAGACAACTTGAAATGGCGTTGCTTTTTTTCCTTATAGAAATGCTATTTGCTTAACAAAAAAGAACAAAGTACATTGCTAAAAGAGAAAGTGACACATGGTAGCATTCCATAATTGTTAGTTGTCATTATCAGTAACATTATTGTAACTTGAAATTGACCATAGTTGGAGTATTTACATCATGGAAATTGGTAAACACTACAAATTGGGACTTTTTTTGAGAGAGCTGCTTTACCGGCATACTACTAGACTAGTGCTGTATATTGAAATGATATTTTGCATCTAAATGCAGCATTATTACAATTAACTTCACTATTTGCTTTTTTTGTGTGGCTACTAAAAATTTTTAGATTACACTGTGATATTTCCATTGGATAGTTGGGCTAGATAGATCCTAACCCACGTGGAAGACTGACCTTATCACACCCCGCAATATGGTCCCAAGTATTTCTGAGCATCCCAGGGAGAGCTCATATGCTCCACAAATCAGTCTAGATCGGTGCTTATCATTTTTGTGGGAAGTTATTTCTCTGAACCACTGTTCCCCTTGGATCTTTAGGCCCTTTACATGGTCTAATCACCTTGACACTCCAGACTGATCTCTCTAGATCCCTGTACCCACTAGATGTAGGTGAGGTCCCCTCCATAGCTACTAGTAATGTCTACTGATAGCACCCAAGAACCCAATATATTTATCTACCTGAGATGAAGGACCCTTACCCTCTTTATTTCAGTTTCCAGGTGGCAAGGGCAGGGCCAATTCCATGCCCATCGATGGATAAATTCTAAGGCTCCTTATGTACAATAGCCCCTCTTCATTGACACTCTCAGTCTCTCTTTCTAGTTACTAAGATCTCATCTTCTATTCCTGGCCCAGACAAGGGGAACAAAATTCCCCTAACATACAAAAAACTACCTTTGATGATTCCTAGCTGCCCCCACCTCTAACCTTCACATTACATTAAAGCTCCTTCATAATGTGTAAAATGTGGGATTCTGTTATTACAAGGTTATTAAAAAATATTTTTCATTGGTATTTTAGTTAATGCTTAGGAAAAAAAAGAGTGAAAGTTTTATTGATTTTCTTTTTCTACTTGTATAGGAGATGAATTAATACTAACAACTTATATAAGCAGTAGGACACAGTAATCCTGGCAAGATGAGTACTAGGGTTGCTGCAGTAGAGATTTTGCTAAATGATCAGAATTTGTGATGTATTTTGGAGATTGGGCAATACGACTTACTGGATTAGATATATATGGTAAGTGAAGGAATCAAAAGTGACTTCTGGGCAACTTGACTGAGTCACTATGTAGTGGTGCCATTGACTGAGTTAAGAGGAAGACTGCAGAGGAACAGATCAGGGAAATAGTTTGCAAATCAAGAGAACTGTTTTGGACAGCTCCTCGTTTAAGCATCATAGAGGTGCTTAAGATGACTCCCAGAGTCATTTTATTCTTCCTATTTTACAGAGGGGAAACTAAAGCATAGGGAGGTTATGTAACGAGGCTAAGGTCATTTGGCTGACTCACTCCATGGGATATTTTCCCTGACACAGCATAGGGGTTAAGATGTCTGGATCCTAACCCCAGAACCACATTTTGTTAGCTATGTGACTCTTTGACAAGGCCCTTAAGTTTTCTAAGCCTTGATTTTGTCCTCTGGAATGGAAAGTTTCCTGCACAGGGTTTGTTTGAGGGCTAAATGCAGCAAGATAGGCAATTTGCATGACATTATATGTATTAAATGTGTGGTGTTGACTAATATTATAGTTGGCCATCTCCAAACCTTGGAATATTATAGCATTATGATCCTGGGTTACTCCAACTAAAAGAACTCATCTTAGGAGGTATATTTTCTCCCTCCAATTGGCTTTCTCCTCCCTAGTTTTGTTTCTCATTGTTAAGACTATATTAAAGAATGAGAACCCAATTGCCTATGATAGATGCTTTCTGACATCTAAAGATTAGGGTGAGGGAAAAGTAAGTGAGACCTGAAATAAACCCTGATTAAATAAAGGAAACATCAGAGGCAAAAGACAAGATACAAAAACTCCACTGAAAGTGTCTGAAATGACCAAAGAGAAAAAGTCCCAGTCTTAATCAGGGAAAGTTAGTTGTCTCAGTGAAAAAAAAAAAAAAATAACCACACACGATATCATCAGGCAGTAGAGATCTTGATCCCGGAAAGCTAGAGGTGAAGAGTATTCAAGAGCATTTCCCCCACGCTGACCTCACAGGAAGAACCGGTCCGAAATTAGCAAAATTGAGAGGTTTAGCTTAAATGCCTGGAAAAGTCCTTCCCTGAGCCCACCCAGCTGCTGTGGGCCTCCTCCACAGTCCCACGGTACTCCCTAACATCAGAATGGCCTGTGTGACACTGTCACTTCTCCCTCAGGGCACTCTGTCTGCTAAGAATAAATAGCAGTGGAATATCAGTGCCAACTGAGTTGGCAGAGGGGAAGGGGAACAAGGGTGATCCTTCTGAACAATCACCACATGATGCCTTTTCAATAACCTGTATTTTTTTGTTTGATTGATTTTATTTAAATCCAAGTTAGTTACCATATAGTGTAGTATTGGTTTCAGGAGTAGAATTTAGTGATTCATCACTTACATATAACACCCAGTGCTCATCCCAACAAGTGCCCTCCTTCATGCCCATCACCCATTTAGCCCATCCCATCCCCCACACTCCACCCCCCCCATCAACCCTCAGTTTGTTTTCTGTATTTAAGAGTCTCATAGTTTGTCTCCCTCTCTGTTTTGATCTTATTTTTCCTTCCTTTCGCCTATGTTCATCTGTCTCATTTCTTTTAAAGGTAAAATTGAGGATAGGATCATTAAGACCGGTATGAAAAGCTGTTTGAGAAAACAGGGCAAAGCAGGACCACTGAGAGACAAGTAGAAATGGGTAGACTATCGAGCTTTTTCTCAGAAGTGTAGGGCCTACCCCACTGCAAATTCAGCCCCACACCAGGCAGGCTGTCTCCAGGTTGGGTCCTAGTTACACATCTAAGATGGGGTCTCTGGCTATAAGGATTAAGAGCAAGTGCTTTGGAGATTGACTGCCTAAGTCTGAATCACAGCTTGCCTCAACCTTTTCAGTAACAATGGAAGAATTATTGGAGTAATTGGGCAAGCTACTTAACCTTCTGAAGGCTTCGTTTCCTCGTTGATTAACATGGGGAAAATATAATGATTGTATAATAAAAGTGGGAAAAAGTATAACAGGGTTGCTGGGAGAGGTCAGTGAGGTAATGCTTGTGAATCACCTGACACATAGCTTTCACTAAGCATTTACACTAATTCCATCCTTGTGTGGAGTTTCATTCTGATTAGATGATTTCTCAGGGAATGGGCCTTTTCAGAAATAACAGCAACAGCAGTGCTCTTGTTACAGCACAGTCAGGAATTTGTTCCTTTTCAGTCCATTTATTTGCTTGCCACTATTCTAGAAAATAATATTTATTGGGCACACCATAAGTGCCAGAAATAAATTGCTAAAGAAAATACTGGGGACACTGTTTCATAAAGTCCCAAGAATAAAAAAAATCGAGACAGGAAGATTAGACAAAGGTGAATTTCAGAAGTTCACTGGAAGAGATGAATCAGTGAGGAGGGCTAAGAAAGGCCAACTTTCATATGCTTACAAAGGTTAGGGGGGCGCCTGGGTGGCTCAGTGGGTTAAACATCTGACTGTTGATTTCGGCTCAGGTCACGATCTCACGGCTGGTGAGTTTGAGCCCCACATCGGGCTCTGTACTGTCAGAGCACAGAGCCTGCTAGGGATTCTCTGTCTCCTCTCTCTCTGCCCCTCCTCTGCTCGTGCTCGCTCTCTCTCTCTCTCAAAAATAAATAAACTTCAAAAAAAAGAAAAGGTTAGGGGGCATTTCTAATATTGTGCCAACTTTGAGTTGTGATTTCTTCCTATACATTATTTTGATCCCCCTTCTTTCTTTTCCCAAACATATCATAGAATCTCAGGCAGAAAAACTGTGTTGGCTGGAAACAAACAGGAAAGGAGAGGGGAGAAACTCTACTGTATGTCTGTATCTTATTCCAGTAAGATCTCCAGGGAAAGAATATGTGGTGGTCAGACGCAGCTGGCCAGGTAATCCTGGGGACCCCCAAACAGTGAAGAAGATACAAATAAGGGGGTTGCCTGGGGAGATGCCTGTCAGCTCTGCAGCAACTCTGGAGGGATATGCCCCAGCCCAAAGCCCCCAGGTGATTTCCTCTTCAGAAAAGGCAGCCTACGGTCATGGCTAGCGTGCTGGACAGGAGGGCAGAAAGCCAAAGGTAGCACTAGGGTAATCAGTTGCCAAACTGGGACACTTTGTAAGTGAAAGGGAAGACTATTGAAGACGATTCAGAGTAATGTTGGGTCCGCAGCACATACCAGGACTGCCCAGGCAAGCCAAGACATGACCACCCTAGTCCATTGTCCTAGTCAATGCACAAACACAAAACTAGGAGGCTACAACATGTATGCTGGGGGAACAAAGGAAAAAAAAAGTGGACAAGTGATGGGGAAGAAAGCAGACATTTTTTAAAGCCCTGTGCCATAGCAGGCCTGTGTGGAGCACTTTATGTTCATGATCTCATTTATTCCCGACAGAGCGGGAATTCGAGAAAAGTGATGGAGCAGCAGTGTGAGCTCAGGACTGTCTGGGGCTGTGCTTCACCCTTTCCTGCCCCCTGTTCCCAGCGCTCTTCACCTCAACCGAAGGTCATAGCGATGATCGCTGTCTTATTGAGTATCTGAAAACTCCACAAGATACTTTATATGTGGTAGCTTATGACAATAATCAGAAAACCTACAAGGCAGTGAGGAAACTGAGGTTCAGAGAGGTTAAGTAACTTCCCCAAGCTCACACACCAGTGAGTATTGGGGTCAGAATTCAAACCCAGGTCTGTCTGGCTGCAGAGGCGGTGTTCTCATTCACCAGGGCTATAGAAACAGTAACACAATCAAACCGAATGCAGGAGTGGCCTTGCAGCTGTGCAGCGTGAGCGGCGAAGAGAGGTCATCACCACAGAAGCAAACCTTCCCACCCAGATCTAGGCTCCAGCTAGGCCTGTCCCAGACCTACACCCTCGACCCACCATGCTCCTTGCCGCCCCTTTGCAATTAATTGATCACACTGTTCTCCCATCTTGTAATCATCTCCCCTACCCCTCTGCCTATCTATAAGCTAGCCTTCAGGGTCTCGCGCTGTATTTCCGCCACACTGTTTTATTTTAGTGCGGTTCTGTTTCCCGCCTGTCTTGGCTGTCATTTGTCCTTCCAAGGAGACTCTAAGCGACTTTCAGAACCGTGGTTCTTCCTCGCTTCACTATCCCACAGCAGTTAGGAAGCTACAGTCATGTGCTAAAAGGTGGGCTGAATACCACTGTCTTCGGTTGAATGTTTACAGAGCTCTTAACCCCTGACCTCAACATTGAAAGAGAAATTCCCCAGGAGAAACAGAAATCACTCTTTCTTACACACACATATCTTCTCTAAGTCTTTTCTGACTTCCAAATGCCACCAACTCTCAATTTTCATAGATCATGATGGAATAAAAAATTCATTGAAAACGAGATTTCCACTTAGCCATTAACTTTCTTCCTCCTCACTTTGAACCGGTCTTTTAAATTAACTTCTCTCTCTAACATGTGTGCATGGTTGGCCTTGCTTTTTTTTTCTTTAGCAATGCCCCAAATTTTGGGAGCAATGGGAAAGGGTTGAAGTGTTTCTCAGTGCCTGGCCCATGTATGTGTTTAAAGTAC
Source organism: Panthera uncia (assembly GCF_023721935.1). NCBI lineage: Eukaryota > Metazoa > Chordata > Mammalia > Carnivora > Felidae > Panthera > Panthera uncia. The sequence continues at coordinate 14,997,146 of NC_064813.1, forward strand.
TTTTTGAATGAATGTAAGCCCAGATGGATGATGGCTGGCCCAGCAAATGCCAGGTTAGACAGAGCCCCAGTAATTTCTGGGTGCCAGAATTTAGGTGCAGCCAGAGTCAAAAGAGGAACTATGAAGTGAAATTAAATTGCCACTGCTTAGACCAGAATACATGGAGGTTAAAAATAGAAACATAGAAATTAGGTTTGTTACAATTCTAGAACACAGAGATTGCGGATCAAGAACTGTATCAACTACCAATGTGGAGGAGAAATAAGAGTTTTCAAGGGGCGCCTGGGTGGCGCAGTCGGTTAAGCGTCCGACTTCAGCCAGGTCACGATCTCACGGTCCGTGAGTTCGAGCCCCGCGTCAGGCTCTGGGCTGATGGCTCGGAGCCTGGAGCCTGTTTCTGATTCTGTGTCTCCCTCTCTCTCTGCCCCTCCCCCGTTCATGCTATGTCTCTCTCTGTCCCAAAAATAAATTAAAAAACGTTGAAAAAAAAAAATAAAAAAAAAAAAAAGAGTTTTCTAGACATTTTACTAGAAAATAAAAAAATAAAAAAAAAAAAAAACAAGGGGCGCCTGGGTGGCTCAGTCAGTTAAGCAGCTGACTTGACCTCAGCTTAAGTCACAATCTCACGGTTTGTGAGTTCGAGCTCCACGTCAGGCTCTGCGCTGACAACACAGAGCCTGCTTAAAATTCTCTCTCCCTCTCTTTCTGCCCCTACCCCATTGGTGCCATGTGCATGTTCTCTCTCTCTCTCTCTGTCTCCCCCCCAAAAATAAATGAACTTTAAAAATTAAAAAAAAAGAAAAAACAAAACAAGGGTTATTAAGCACCTAGTCTAATAAACACTTGCTTATTTTTTTAATAAGTTTATTTTATCTGACTCACAAAATATGAGTAATAATGATATGGTGACTTTTTAAGTTAAAGAATTAATCAGGTATTGATTTGGATGGGCATAATTTATCAGACATAATTATCATATATCACTGTACAGACAGTGCAACATTAGTTTATGGGTTTTTTTCAGAACATGATCACAGAGTCAGCTTTACACAAATATTCATGGGCAGATTACCAGTGGTCCCCAAAAATCTGCTCTCCTCTTATGCTCGACCCTTTGTCATCCACGTAGAGACTACACTTCTCAGCTTCACGAGCAGCTGTAGCTCACGTGACTTAGTTATCTCCAGTGGAATGTGAGAGGAAGTGATATATACATATATAATATATATAATATATATATTATATATAACATAATATATTATATAATATATATATTATATATATTATATACTATATATATATATATATAATATATATATATATATCTTCTGTATAACTTGCTTAAAAGGAAATTGCTTGTTCTAGACTTCCTCTCTTTTCCCTTCCTTTTAACTGAAACATAGATATGTCACATGATTTACCTTTGACTAAACAAATGAGCGTCATTCCCTAGGACAAGGCAGAGCAACAAGACAGAAGGACCCCACACCCCAACTGACCTCATAGAACTAGACTATTATATGAAAGGGACATAACTTCTATCTTAAGTCACTGTATTTTCAGGTCCCTTTTTTAGCATCTTAGCTTTTTCCATAATCAATACAATTAAAGAGAGATTCATCAGTTTCCTCAAAGGCTCAAGGGCTTTATGTACCAAAATCACTCTCTGAATCACCCAATTGGCCTACCATTTTTGTTGATTCCCTCTTCTTCAGTTGTTAACTGATTGGAACATGCCTGGGCCTCCTTTCTCAAAAGCTTTATGTGTGATTCTCCAATTGTACTTTCACAGACTCTTTAATATCTCAACTCTCTTGACAGATTTGCAGTTTTACTCATCACTCAATTTACTTTGCATTCAAATGTTCGCAACCACAGACTTAGAAAAGACAGAGAACAATATCTATGTGGGGACTGATTTCATTATTAGGCAGTTCATTAGTGAATATGTTGTAAAACCTTTTCCTTCTCTTTACAACCTAACTGCAGGGCCTTGGATAAATGCTACCTAAGTGCCAAATCATCATACCTGAGACGATTTTCAAAAGGTGTTTTGGAAGAGGAGAACTTTTTGTCTATCTTTTAGTGATTAACCTTGATTTTTTAAAATTCATACTTAACAAATTCTAAATTTCATATTCTTAGCCTCCTCTTAAATACTACACAGATCTTAGAATGTTTTAACTCTAATCAACGAAACTCCCTGAACTTAAATGCTATTGTTGTCTCATATTTTGGTTCTGTCTTATTTTGATTTGTCCTACCAGTTAGGTATTATCACTGCTGTTATTATTTTATACATTCAGTGTTTGTTTCTATTTAACCACATCTTTAATCACATAGTTGTCCACCATTTCTTTTTTGCAGTTCAGACTTTCCATTCATGCTCAAACCCCAGAGAGGACTGGCTTATGGTTATAAATTCTCAGGGGAGATTTTTTTTTTCCTCCACTCAAACCAAGGTCAACCCAGGCAGTTTCCTTGTTGTCCCCTTCTACAGGGAAGATTTAAGTTAAACCTTCAACCGAGACCATAGCCGTGTGGTACCCCAGCTTCATTTGTGAGTTTTCTCATGAGATTTCACTTTAGTCCACCCTGGGGCTTACTCCCTTGTCTTCTAAGTCCTGTGCACCTATCGAAACAAAACATCAGGATCACCACAGTTTGTCAGATAACCCCAAATGAAATCTGCTTTGATGTTCATTTGCCCTCAAGCTTCCCACTGGCACTGAGTTTTCAACCTCTGTGGATGTCTTCCTTTCTTGCTGGCTCAGAGATGTAGTTTTTAAATGTTCTTTATATTCTTGCCATTTCTTTTGGTTGTTTCCAACTAGAGGGTAATTCAGGATACCTAACCTCTTTGCTGCTGAAACTGAAAGTCCGAAGTTCCTCGTTTTAAACAATTAACATTTTCCTAAATAGGGACTCTGCCACAGTCTAATAATAATAATAATTGTGGTGTCTGGGTGGCTCAGTCGGTTGAGCATCCGACTTCAGCTCAGGTCATGACCTCACAGTTCATGAGTTCGAGCCCCGCATCAGGCTCTGTACTGATGGCTCAGAGCCTGGAGCCCACTTCAGATTCCGTGTCTCCCTCTCTCTCTGCTCTTCCCCCACTCATGCTCTGTCTCTCTCTCTCTCCTTCCAAAATAAATAAAAACATTAAAAATAAGAAGGAGGAGGAGGAGAAGGAGAAGGAAGAAAAAAGAAGAAGAGGATGATGATGATAATAGCTATTATTCCCTGAGCATTACTATAAGGTGGGTACAGTTAAGTGTGTATCATTTATATTAATTAAATCATCTAATGTTCACAACACCACTAGAGGGTCACACCCAGATAATTGAACTCCAGAGCCCATGCTACTAACTACGGTATATTTGTCTACGGGACATGGATGACAAAAGAGGGTTCCATTTCTTATGTACGGGAGGAAAAATATATAGACATATAGATCTTTTCCTAATTAATACATCCAGTGAAAACACCACAGACATGTCAGGAGTTGCTTTTCTAGTACCGGGAATGAGTCACATCCACCTCTGAGAGACCCACACCTGCTGCCCAGTAATAAGGTTCATCACACATGCCGCATCTGTTAGGCAGGGCCAGGCCTCCAGGCTGTCTCTAAGCTCAATGAGAAAGAGGGTTTTAACTGATTCCCGGTGTCTGCCATGGACCAGGATGCAGAAGCACCATCTCTGGAAAACCCCTCAACTGAGAACCCGGAACAGGGCACAACCCAGTCACTGAGGCGGATCTTCCTGCCACCTATCCTGGCAACTGAGCCAACCCACCCTAGATTGCCAGGTTCTTCCTGAGATCTCTCCTTTTCCTAGCTCGCAGAAAGGGAAAAGCCTCACCCAGGTATGTCTGTGGTCACCCTCTCTCCACAGTCCCTTCCTCTGGGCTGTGCTCGACCTAACTTTACAAGTGCAGCTTTGCATATAAACTGGCCTGTCCTCAAAACTTAGAAGGAGGTGAGGTGAATAAAATAAAAAGTGGGCATAAAAAAATTCTATCGTAAGTGGGGAAGGGAGGGTAGAGAGACTGTCCTGATTTTTCTGAGCCTTCTAAATCCAGAAATGCTAGGAGGCACTTTTAGTGGTGACAAGTGTAAATTCCAGAATCATTCTGCTGCAGTTTGAATCTTAGCTGTACAGCCCGCAAGCTGTTTGATCATAGAGTATATATAGGCCGGCAATTCTCAAAATGTATCTCAGAACCTCTTTATACTCTTAAAAATTATTGAGGACCCATAAGAATTTTTATTTATGTGTGCTATATCTATCAATATTTACTACAGCAACATTAAAACTGAGAATATTTTAAATATTTATTCATTTAAAAATTAACCCTACTACATGCTAACATCAACAAATTTTTATAGAAAAAAAACTATTTTCAAAAAAAATAAGAATAATTTATGTTTTGTATATTTTTTAAAAATCTCTGGCTTGGGGCGCCTGGGTGGCGCAGTCGGTTAAGCGTCCGGCTTCAGCCAGGTCACGATCTCGCGGTCCGTGAGTTCGAGCCCCGCGTCAGGCTCTGGGCTGATGGCTCGGAGCCTGGAGCCTATTTCCGATTCTGTGTCTCCCTCTCTCTCTGCCCCTCCCCCGTTCATGCTCTGTCTCTCTCTGTCCCAAAAATAAAATAAAAAACGTTGAAAAAAAAAATTAAAAAAAAAAAAATCTCTGGCTTAATGAAAGGCAACTGAATTCACCTATCTGCTGCATTCAGTCTGTTGTGACCTGCTGCTTTGGTTGATGTGTATGAAGAAAATCTAGCAAAACTACAAATGTGTCATTGGAAATGAGAGAAGTGTTTTCATATTCTTCTCAGGAAATTGTGGACATCATCATTGGATTACATACCAGAACTTAACAAGTGGTAGTTTCTTAAAACTTAGTTGCCACGTAGGGGCGCCAGGGTGCCTCAGTCCTTTAAGCGTCTGATTTTGGCTCAGGTCATGATCTCGCAGTCCGTGAGTTCGAGCCCTGCGTCAGACTCCGTGCTGAGGGCTCAGAGCCAGGAGCCTGCTTCCGATCCTGTGTCTCCCTCTCTCTACCCCTCCCCTGCTCATACTCTGTCTCTCTCTGAAAAATAAATAAACATTTTAAAAAAGTTAGTTGCCATGTAAATCAAAAATTGTATCAATGCATTCATACTGTTACTTTAAGATCCATTGGGATATCTTGCATTTTGAAAGGATCTTTCACCTTGAATCACGGATCTTTCATCCGTGAATTTGTAACATGATTCGTTGGTCATTTAAATACTGGCTCAGTGAATTATACAGATCTTCCTAACACTGACCCATTACATTATTCAACAGCCAAAACAAACAAACAAACAAACAAAAACAATCACATTCATTAATGTCACCACTGTGGTCACCAGAAAAGTCTTTTAAGTATTAGAAAGCTGTCACTCTCAAAGTGGTAGATGCAACTTTTTGAAAAGCTTTCACTTGAAAGCTTGAATTTTATCATTGGCAAAATATATTGCCAAATATTTTTCTTGAAGTAACAGGCTCATTTCTTTTATTTAAAAGAAAAATATCTGCCACAGAGTGCCTGGGTGACTCAGTTGGTTAGGCATCCAACTTCAGCTCAGTTCATCTCACGGTTCATGAGTTCGAGCCCCGGATTGGGCTCTCTGCTCTCAGTGCAAAGCCTGCTTAGGATCCTCTCTCCCTCTCTCTCTGCCCCTGCCCCCACTTGTGTTCACATGCACTCTCTCTTTCTCTCTCAAAAACAAATAAACATTTTTTGTTTTAATATGTATTTAATTATAAATAATTGTAAAGCGTAAATGAGGTTTAAACAGTTTTATGTATTTTGGGATCTTATGAATTACTATTTCACTACATTTTATCTAGTTATCCACAGCCATTTGTCTTATCCAGACAACCTTCTCCAAAGGGTAATCAGTGTGGTTTCCAGGGTTTGTTTGATTATAATTTATTTATTTATTTTTAAATATAATTTATTGACAAATTAGTTTCCATACAACACCCAATGCTCATCCCAACAAGTGCCCTCAAAAATTTTTTAAAAAAATAAATAAATAAATAAAATAAATATAAGAAAAATATCTGCCAAATACTCATCTGAAAAATCAAAAAGACTGTTTCTCAGTATTTTTTCCCCAAGTAAAAATTGTGTTTTGTGAAAAAGCAGCTCTTAAACTCCCAACCCAATCACATATGGACATTCTCTTCAGTCTGCAGCACAAGCCCCACGATATGTCACATTTCATCACTCAGAGTATTAAAAAGATGGATACTATAGGAGTCCAGGTTCGATAAAATTAATGTCCTCACTGGGACATTCTTAAGTGAAACTGACTTTTTTGTGTATTGTGAGTATTTTAGAGAATATGGTGACTATTAAAGAGTGGCACCACCACCTTAACTGATACCAAAGTGATGGCAGTTTTATCCACCATCAGTGCAAATGCCCTCGCGGTAAAAAAGGCAAATATGTGACAGTATTGTCATGAAATAGTTTTGACCTCACAGACCTCTTAAGGCATGCCAGGATCCACAGACACTTGAAAACTACTATTGGGAGACCAGGTATCAGCAAACTTTTTCTGTAAAGGGCCAGATGGTAACATCCTCCACTTTGCAGGCCAGACAGCCAGCTATGCTTCACCTACTGACCTTTGTCACTGAAGCACAATAGGAGCCGCAGGCCGTACGTAACAAATAAATATGACTGTGTTCCTATCAAACTCTCTCTAAAAACAAGCAGCAGATAGGAGTTGGCCCTATGCCATAGGATGTTCACCCTTGATATAGACCAAATGAGTTGAAGAATATTCCACTAATAGGTATTTACCCCAAATGAAAACACCAATTCAAAAAGATATATGCATCCCTATGTTTATTGCAGCATTATTTACAATAGCCAAGACATGGAAGCAGCCCAAGTCCATCCATAGATGAATGGATAAAGGAGTTGTCACACACACACACACACACACACGCACACACACAATGGAATATTAGCTATTAAAAAAGGATTAAATCTTGCCATTTGCAACAATATGGATGGATCCAGAGAGTATTATGCCAAGTGAAATAAGTCAGTCAGAGAAAGACAAATACCATACGATTTCACTTATATGTGGAATTTAGGAAACAAAACAAATGAACAAAGAAAAAAGACAAACAAAAACAGACTCTTAAGTATAGAGAACAAACTGGTGGTGACAGAGGGGAAGAGGGTAGGGGGATGGGTGAAATAGGTGAAGGAGATTAAGACTACACTTATGATGAGCACTGAGTAATGTGTGGAATTGCTGAATCATTATCTTGTACACGTGAAACTAATATAACACTGTGTTAATTATACTTGAATAAAAAAAGTGCTTAGCACAATACATGGTGTATGGTTTAATTATATCAGTTGCTCAGCCAATGGTAGCTATGATGGCAAGACTTCATAGCTCTGCACCACAAACACACACACACACGATACACATACACATGTATACCACAGCAAGACTGATGTCTTAGCAATACAACACTGCCTACATTTCCTGCCTTTTATCATAAATTGAATAATCAAGTTAACTCAACTGATTGCTGAAATGATAGATTCAAATCAGTTAAAGAAATAAATAATGAGGTTTTAACAGAAGTTAAGCAGAAGGGTGTGAAGAGTTTTAGGCATATGCAAAGGCACTTCACAACAAGACATGGTTTACTGAACAAGTATAGGTCCACCTATATGGAATTCTGAGTCCTAGTTACAGATCTGTCCTTAACAGTTTGTAACCTTAGACTTCTCTGGGCCTCAATCTCCATGTGTTCAAAATGGAAGACGTTGAATTAGTATCAATTTCCTATTGTTACAATAACATCGTGTAACAAACAACCACCAAGTATCAGTGGTACATAACAATAGCATTTAATGAGCTCATGAATTTGTGTGTCAGCTGGGGGGTCAGCTGACTGGGTGTGTGGTTCTGCTCCATGTGTCTCTCATTCTCTTTCTGGCACCCCCAGAAAAGTCTGGGCATTTTCTTCTCGTGGCAATGGTGGAGGTACAAGAATGCAAAACGGAATCGTACAAGGTCTCTTAGGTCCCAGGCTTGGAAGTGGCATACCATCTGCCTCATTCTACTGGCCGAAGCAAGTCATGTAGCCAAAACAAAGTGGAAGAGTGGGGAAATATACCTCCACCCTTTCAAGGAATAGAAATTCACAGTCACATGGCAGGGTGTGGTTACAGGGAAGAACTGGGGCCATTCATGCAATTTACTACAATTTGTATCTAAGATCGCCACCTCTAATAAAAAAGTATAGCATATTTTAAATTAAAAGGCTTGCCTCTGGTTTTTCATGATCTTTACTGAGGATTTCTTCAAATTAGCTTGGGCCAATAAAAGAAAAGAAAGATGGACAAAGAGGGGTAGTAAGAAAATTATAGGAATGGGAAAGATATCATGGGGGAAAAATGAAGGGGAAAAGAGGTGAAAGGATGAGAGGGACGGGGGGGGGGAGGGTAGGAGGAGACTGAGAGAGGACATGAGGAGGGCATGTGTGAGGGAAACCACTAATGACTAAGCCCCATCAAAATGTAACCTGAACCAGCAAAGTTATTAGGAGCCCATTAGAAACAAATTTAGCTCACTTTTTAGGAACTACCTTTTTAAAAGGTATCGATTCTGATTCCACCCAGAATAAGCTAGATGGAAACTGTGGTTGTCTAATGTACACTTTATTTTCAATGTTTTTGTAAAGCTAATTTAGCATAAATCATGTCTGCTTTAAACTAAATTTTTAAAGCCTTTATTGCAGACAAATTAAATGTCACAGAAAACTGCCCATGTCTAAAAAATTGGAAGTGACATTTTAAATCATACTTTTTATTATTATTATTATTGAGTTTATTTTCTACGACAGTTTCAGATCATGTTCATAACTTTATCTCATCATTTCACACCATCATTTTACCGATTGGTGTTAGCGCTTTCAGACCATAAGTCTCTGTTTTGATACTAAATTTGATCTTAAAATATTTTCAGCATTATATTCTCTTATTTTCATTCTTGCATGCATGTAGTAAATTGCATGACTTATTGACTTCTTTCAACTATTTTCTACAATATAATTGCAGGCCTACAAACAAAGAAAACTTTGAAGAGGTCACCTGATCTAATAAGAGAAAAAATAATCTTTATTGTTATTAAGGTGCTTATTGTGACGAAGGCTGAGACATGTTTATAACTAAAGAGTTAGAACACTGGAATCAGCCAAGAATCTGAAACCATAATGATTAATATTTTCCATCTGTAGAGTCTCTCAACTCTGAAACTAGTTTGAACCAATTCTGTTTTAGAGGCAAGTGAAGTGTAGGAGGCAGGAGCACAGGGCAAGTCTCAAGCCTCCGGGTTCCAGACTTTGCTGCCAGTACCTGGCAAATGACCCAGCCTCCCTGTACCATTATTGTCTTAGCCGTAGCAGAAGGAAATCAGAAAACCAAAGACCTCAAAGTTTCCTCCCAGCAACGATGTCTTGTAAAATGTCCTTGTCACTTTTCATTTTTCTCTTCCTGTGTGTTGTCAGATAACCCATCGAAAGCATTGAGATTTTTGTTTGGGTTTTTTGTTTTTTGTTTTGTCCTTTGGGCATCTAATACCAATGTAATCATCTCTCAGTGGTGCAGATCCTTAGGTACTCATTAGGTAAACATTTTAAGGGAATCATTTTTTGCCGGGGAAAGAAAAAGCGAGAAGTCCTGAATGCATTTGATGTGACAGACACCGGGCGAAGTATGTTGCATCATGTTATTTAGTCTTTACTGCTATCCTTTGAGTGATATTTAATAATCCTTGTTTAACAGAAAAAAGAGACTGAGGCTCACAGAAAGTTACTAAATTGCCCAAGGTCCCTAATTGACTCATTTAGTCGTCCATTTACTAAATGCGTATTGAGCGTGTGCTCTATGGAAGATACTATTTTTTAATGTTGATTCATTTTTAAATGTTTAAATGCAGACATTTAGCTTGGTGAGCTCACCAAGAAAAGTAATCAGTCTCTTTGTAAATACCAAATTGCGTTCCTTTTACGAACTTAATATGAATAAACTCATTTTGAAACATGAAGAAAAAAAAAAAGGAAGGTAGAGAAGGAAATAAGCCAGGGTGGAAGGGTGGTTAAGAGAATATCCCGTAAGGTTTCTTGGCACTTGCAATGTCCACAGGCCTGGGGGAGAAGAGCTTGCCCGAGGTCCTGAGGATTCCTGAGAATCATTCTTGGCGTCCAGTGGGGAAGGACTCATAGTTCTTGCACCCAGAGGCATCCTCTTTACCTCTGTGAATTTTGATTAACTAGTTTTGTTTTTAACCTTCTGAGAGATTAGAGAATTAAAAGGTTGTCATATCATTGAAACTCAGTGAATACATAACATCTTTTCCAATGTTTTCCAACTGTAGGATATGTGAATCCAAAGAAACACCTGGGACAATCAGATCCAGGGACACTTCTAAGTATAATAATGTGACCAAGGTCAAACTAAAACGAGAATCAGTAAAGAACTGAAAGGAGAATGTTTAGAGGTTTGGGGGAGATCATAACAGTACCGAAACACAGTAGTCACCCTTCTTCTACAGGAAATACATTCCAAGACCCCCAGTGGATGCCTACAATATATACACACGTACAATAAAGTCTAATTTATAAATTAGGCACAGTAATAAATTAACAACAATAAGGAATAATAAAATAGGACAAATATAACAATATACTGTATTTTTTTTTAAATAATCTCCCTTAGATTTGGTTTTTGGCCCCTCACTCTTCCAGGGGGTCAAGGACCCAGGCACATTCAGGACAGAGGAAACTTAGTTCCACTCTCCTTCTCTCAACTACACTCATCTGTCTACCCCCAGTCTTGCAACAGATACATCATCTGATATTTATGCAAAGCTGACACTTTCTGCCACAGTTTCCCCTAATTTCATCCTCACAAGGACCCTGCAGGGCACACAGAGCAGGTCCATCTAACAGAGATACCTGTGACCTACCAAAGATTATTCAATGAGCTTGTGACAAAGAAGAAAGAGAGGTGCAGGTCTCTTGTCTTGAACTCCAAGTTCCTGCCTGCTGGACCAGGACGCCTTCCTATTTTTCCTCACTAGGAATCCAAGGTGCCTACAGGAGAATTGTTCAGTGGTTGGAAATGCACTCCCTAGAAGTCAGGGTCTCACAGTCTGCACTCTCACACACATTCTGCCCCTTCCTTGCTTCCTCCCTTCTTCCTTCTTTCCCGCATTTCTTCCTTCTTTCCTATTTCTTTGGAATCAGGTACACAGAGCCAACTTACTCAGAGCCACCATGTGTGGTATATTATCGTTGTCAGTTAGAGTTATGTTCCTTCATTTGTGGTTTCTTACTTTATTAGTTTTTCATCTTCATCTCCCATCCACAATCCCGTGGCCCTCCCCCATTCCATAGTCAAACACTTTCTTTCTAATCCATTTTTCACTTACTTAAAGACACATGTATTTTTAAAAGAAAATTTTTTAACATTTATCTATTATTGAGAGACAGAGCATGAGCAGGGGAGGGGCAGAGAGAGAGGGAGACAGAATCTGAAGCAGGCTTCAGGCTCTGAGCTGTCAGCACAGAGCCCGACACGGGGTTCAAACCCACAAACTACGAGATCATGACCTGAGCTGAAGTCGGACACTTAAACGACCGAGCTACCCAGGCGCCCCAAGACATGTGTATTTTTAAAGCATATGGCATGTTTTGTGCTTGGGTTTTAGTTTCAATAAAAGGGACTGGATATAAGTGTCATCCTGTTTCTTGAGTTATTTTTTATTCAATAATTTTTTTTTTGAGATCTATTAATGTCATTACATGTAAATCTAAATGATTGGTTTGGGCTGATGCTGAGAATCTGATCTTCTCATCACATTTTATTTGTCCATTGCCTTGGACATCAATGCTCACCTAGTTCCCAATTCTTTGCTATCATAAATACCACTCGGGTGAACACCCTCATAAACATCTCCTTTGAGGGCATCTCTGGGATATATGCCTGGAAGCAAAGGTGCTAGTCAGAGGCTATCTAGGCTTGCTCAACTTCACTATTTATGTCAGATTGTGATCTTTAGCTAGCATACCAGCAGTGCATGAGGTTTCCTCACATCCTTACCAGCCCTTGATAGTATCTGACTTTCGAATTTTTGCCAAACTATGAGTGCAAAGTAGTATTTTTAATTTGCATTTCCTTGATTACTGGTGAGATCTGGCTTCTCTTTAAATATTTATTAACTGTCAGTGTTTTCATTTCTGTCAACTACCTAGCCACATCTTTATCTATTTTCTTCTATTAAATTTTCTATCTTGGTGATTTGTGGGAGTTTTTTTTATATTCTAGATATCAGTTTAAGTTTAGATCTTACTATTGCACACATATTTCCTATTTCTACAAAAGTCAAGACAAAAAGTTTTCATGAAAAAGTAAGATGGAATGTGGTCTTCTGTTGCCAAGAACCTCTTACTCCCGAACATACTTCAGTGTTCATTAATTTGGTGTTTGAAAGGTCATGACAATTCCAAAAAAGCTAGTGAGCTGCATGTGAAACCAATTTTCTTATGTACTATGCCACATTCCAGCAGTGTTACTGGAACCCCCTGGAAAAATCCCAGGAATGCATAATAGCATCATATATTGACCTTTTTTCCCTTTTGCATGAGGAAGACTGGATCCGTGGTTCCTTTAAGGGACTTGACCATTCACGTGTCTTTTTCAGTGCATAGACCAAACACTTCACAACAAGGAAAGCAAACATGTTCTGATCACTTCTTATTCATACCGTTGGTGAAGGGGGAGTTTCCCACCCTAAACAGACAAGGTGGCACAACACATGACCCCTGACACTGGACAGATGAGATTGTCAACAATGTCATATACTCACCGTCCAGGGAGTTGCGTATAATGAGATGCAGGGCCACATGAGGATGGCATTCAGGAACAGAGTGAACCAGCAGGGGCTGTGGGAGACAAGCTTTGGAGTAATGAGAGAAGGGGGTGACCCTTGGTTTCTGTGGGAGAATATGATTTGCTTGTTTGAATAACTGTATGGGCCGGCAGGAAGGCAAAGCCCATTGGGTTGAGGACTAGGTAGTTTCAGCAAGTCTGGCTGATGCGGGAACTAGCCAGTTGCGAGCCTTTCCACTGGGCTGGGGGCATATCTGGCAAGAGCAGGAGAACTCATGGTGAGACTTTTTGGGTCTTGTGAGGCTCCGAGATGTCAAAGCATCACTTAACATTTTAGGTCTTACACTATGCCATGCTTATAGTTTCACCATTAAAGGTCCTTTTTCTCTACTAATTATGCTTGCTTGCTTTTAAACTTAAGAAAAGAAAAAAAAAATGTAGCCCTCACAGTCAAAAATGAGAAATGACTGTTGTATTTGGATAGCGCTACAGGCAACAATATTGCCCCTGAGGAAAGAATGAAAATGGTTGAAATAGTCTTTCTCTTTTTTGGAATGATGTGGTTATATTGGCAGAAGACTGCTTGCTAGTCACACTTCTGCTTTGTAATAGAGCCTCCAGATGCCAAGAACTCAGCCAGGCCACTATGCAGATGTCTAGAGACTGACAGATTACAGCTGTCTGAGCATTGCTTGACAATGACTTTTACAGGAAACAGAGAGAGAATACAATTCCTTTGGCTCATATTAATGTCCCTGTTTCATTTTGAATAAAAGCTTTAGAGTGGGCTAGAGAGTAGGCAGAAGAATGACCTAAGAATGTTACCTTCATAGCAAAAGGGGCTTTGCAGGTATGATTAAATCAAGGTCTTTGAGAGAGTATAATGAATTATCTAGGTGAATCCAATTTAATCATGTGCGTTCGTAAAAGCAGAGGAACTTTCCAGGGGCGCCTGGGTGGCTCAATCGGTTAAGTGTCCAACTTCGGCTCAGGTCATGATCTCGCAGTTTGTGGGTTCGAGCCCCGTGTTCGGTTCTGTGCTGACAGCTCAGAGCCTGGAGCCTGCTTCAGATTCTGCGCCTCCCTCTCTCTCTGCCCCTCCCCCACTCGCTCTCTGTCTCTCTCTGCCTCTCAAGAACAAACAGAGTAATAAAAAAAATCTTTTTAATAAAAAAAAAAGAGGAACTTTCCAGAGTGAGATGTGACTATGGAAGAATGGTCAGAGAGGTACGATGTTGCTGGCCTTGAAGATGGCAGAAAAGGGTCATGAGCCAACGAAGGTGGGCAGCCTCTAGAAGCTGGAAAAGGCAAGGAAGTGAATTCTCTCCTAGAATTCAAGGAGTATTGTCCTCCTGACACCTTGATTTTGGCCTAGTGAGACCCATGTCAGACTTCCAATCTACAGCATTGTAAAACAATAAAATTGTGTTATTTTAAGTCACTACGTTTGGGCGAATTCATCACACCAGCCATAGAAAACTAACACACATTTCTAATTTTGGCAAGTCTGAAAATAAAAGGCACATAGCCATCTCCAAAACAGAACATGAAAAGTCAAAGATAAAAATCTTTCCATTTCCTTATGACTTCCCCTTTTATATCGTCACCCTCCTGCCTGCTCTCTCCCACCACATTCTCACATCTCACGTATCAGCTCATCACGATGGCATCTCCGTCTCTTTACCCCTTTGACTCCATGTTCCAGGACACACACAGACCTGTCCATGTTTCCCATCCGTGCCTTCACCATTCCACTAGTTTTCTATATTTGAGATAGTTAACAGACAGTGTGATATGGTTTCGGAAGTAGAATTCAGTGAAGTATCACATACAACACCCAGTGCTCATCGCAAGTGCCCTCCTTGATTCCCATCACCTATCTAGCCCATCCCCCCAACCGCCTCCCTCCATCAACTCTCAGTTTCTTCTCTATCATTAAGAATCTCTACAGTACCCTCTCGCATGTCTCTACTTTTAGGTTTGTCCCTTCTATTCCACAACACTTTTAATTGTCTCTTTCTCCTTATAGTAGACAGGGCAAAATTTGTCTTTGTCACCGCAAGTTTTCCAGAACTGGGAGTGGTCACCTATAATTCCAAAATTACGTCTGTGCACTAATCTTTTTACAAGCCCTGTCAAAATCACTCTTTCTTCCACTGATCACACAAGTGTTTACATATTAAGGGAGAACTACTAAACATTTAAATCATAAGGCTCAAACTATAAAAAGGATGTAATTGACAGAATAAAGTTAAGCCTGTCATTTCACAGGTTGTGATACTAGAATCAAATAAAGACATTTCAAATTAAGTGGAGTATTTATTATGTCTTAGGTATTTATTTAGGTATTATGTCTTATGTATTTATTATGTCTATGAGTCTCATGTCTGGTGTGACATGGTAGGAAGGAGGGAAACTATCAGCTAGACAGTGCAATGGTTCTTAAATGTAGCTAATCCCACTGAAGCAAGAGCTTTGAAATAGAGATATCAGCAGCTCTGAAATCAGTAGAAATCTTGAGGAGCATATGAAATTTTCCATAAGGGTCAAGGTGACCCCCATCTGCCCAGGTGATACTTGGATATGTGTACACAACATGTCTGTTGCTTTGTACTATGATAGCATGCTCTGATATCTTTTGCAGGTGTGTCTATATCACATGTGTGTATATGTGTGTGTGTAAGGAATACATGCTTATAGAATGTTCCTGTGTGACTGGATATTTTCTTGCCTGTGCTACTTTAGAAGGGCATCTGATATAATAAGATAAAACTGGCATGATCTTAATTTTACATGCTTGATGATGGTTTATATCAGATCAGTAGTTTTCAAACTAACTTCCAAAGAGCCCTCAATTCATACAGAGGAGAGGAATTAAAAACAAGTGGACAGAACTTAGAGGGTCCCACCTAACTTCAATAAGGCAGATTTGCTTTTAAGTTTCTATTTAGTTTTGGCATGAGAGTATTTCATTTAAAAAGCAAAAACAGAAACAGATCAGCTTTCTTTTGAAAAGTTTTGAAGCCACTGGGTTAGGTGAAGAGTAAGATTGTCATCCATAGTGTTGATGATGACAGTATTTTTTATTTTTTATTGTTTTGCATAATATTTCATTTGGAAAGATTACTCTGGATTTACTTGCTCTTCTCATCATTCATAATGTTCAGTTTATTACAAACAAAATATCAAATTCTACTTTTAATTTTAATTCCAATTAGTTAACATACGGTGTAATATTCGTTTCCGGTGTAAAATATAGTGATTCAACACTTCCATGCATCACCGGGTTCCATCTCAGCAAGTACACTCCTTAATCCCCATCACCTATTTCCCCCTTCCCCCAACCCCCTCCCCTCTAGTAGCCACCAGTCTGTTCTCTATAGGTAAGAGTGTGTTTCTTGTTTGTCTTTCTCTCTCTCTCTCTTTTTTTCCTTTGCTTATTTGTCTTGTTTCTTAAATTCTACATAGAAGTGAAATTGTATGGTATTTGTCTTTCTCTGACTGACTTATTTCACTTAGCATTATACTGTCTAGCTCCATCCATGTTGTTGCTAATGGTAAGATTTTATTCTTTTTATGGTTAAATTATACTCCATTGTGTATACATACCAAATCTTCTTTATCCATTCATCAATTGATGGACATTAGGGCTGCTGCTTTCATGGTTTAGCTATTGTAAATAATGCTGCGATAAACAGAGGTGCGTGTATCCCCTTGATTTAGTGTTTTCATACTTTAGGGCTAAATACCCAGTAGGGCAATTACTAGATCAAACAGTAGTTCCATTTTTAACTTTCTGAGGAACTTCCATACTGTTTTCCACAGTGGCTGCACCAGTTTGCATCCCCACCAACAGTGAAGAAGGGTTCCCCTTTCTCCACATCCTTGCCAACAATTACTGTTTCTTGTGTTGTTGATTTTAGCCATTCTGACAGGTGTGAGGTGGTATCTCATTGTGGTTTTGATTTGCATTTTCCTGATAATGAGTGATGTTGCGCATCTTTTCACGTGTCTGCTGGTCATCTATCTTCTTGGGGGAAATATGTGTTCATGTCTTCTGCCCATTTTTTAATTGTATTCCTTGTTTTGGGGATGTTGAGTTGGACAAGTCTGTTGTATATTTTGGATACTAATCCTTTATTAGATTTGTCATTTGCAAATATCTTCCCCCATTCCATCAGTTGCCTTTTAGTTTTGTTGATTATTTCCTTCACCGTGTAGAAGCTTTTTTATTTTGATAAAACAGTGTCCCAGTAGTGTATTTTTGCTTTTATTTCCCTTGCCTCAGGAGACACATTTAGAAAAATATTACTACAGCTAATGTCAGAGAAATTACTACCTGTGTTCTCTTCTGGGACTTCCATATTTCAGGTCCCACATTTAGGCCTTTAATCCATTTTGAGGTTTTTTTTTTAATTTTTTAATGTTTGTTTATTTTTGAGAGAGAGACAGACAGAGCGTGAGCAGGGGAGGGGCAGAGAGAGAGGGAGACACAGAATCCAGAGCAGTCTCCAGGCTCTGAGCTGTCAGCACAGAGCCTGATGTGGGGCTCGAACCCACAAGCCGTGAGTTCATGACCTGAGCTGGAGTTGGACGCTTAACCAACTGAGCTACCCAGCCCCATTTTGAGTTTATTTTTGTGATGGTGTAAGAAAGTGGTTCAGTTTCATTCTTTTGCATGTGGCTGTCCAGTTTTCCCAACATCATTTGTTGAAGAGACTGTCTTTTTCCCATTGGATATTTTTTCCTGCTTTGTCAAAGATTAATTAATCATATAATTGTGGGTTTATTTCTGGGATTTCTATTCTGTTCCATTGACCTATGTGCAAAATGACAAATTCTTAAGAATTTCTTAAGAAAAGTGGAACATAAATTTGCTGAATATATTTAGCAATACCATTGACATAAAATATTTTAATCCATTTGTGAACACAAATATTGAAGTATTAAATTGCAAAAATCCTTTTTACTCTCCCAAAACCTAATTGCCACCTATGATAAAGTATGTGCAAATAATAATAATTAATAATACAACTTTGCAACCTCTATTTCCCAGTACCTTAAATGTTATCTCCTCTTATTTTGTACAAAGTCTGATCTCAGAAAAAGATGGATAAACTCCTTCAAAGTTTACACTGACAATGAACCCACATATCTCCTCCCTTCCAGGCATGACTCCTCCCTTCCAGGCATGTCTCCTCCCTCCCTTGCACAGGGGCTTCCGACCAATTAGTACCATCTGTATGGATAGCCTTCAGAGGTTGGGAGTTCCTTGTCACTGAGTATTTTTGCCACTGGTTGTGGATAACTCAACATGGAAACGAAAAGCAGGAATTAAAGTATAAGTTAGTTAGGTAGACTAGATATTGGCTGAGGTTCCTTCCCATGATTCAATGGATCCATGATAAAACAGAATATAGAGTGTGTTCTGGAGGAGAACGGAGGGAAAGGATGCAGCTGAGGTGAATTTTAGTGGGATTTTTCAAATATTAATAGGAAAAAATGCAAATTCTAGGGGAAACTGAGCCTACCAAGATTCTCAGGTGAGAGAATTGAGCAGAAGGTAACAAAACTGGAACCTCAGCCACGTGACAGTAGGGACCACTAAATTCATTTTTTCTTCATTTCACAGTTTTACCTAGAGATAAACCAAGGCTTCAGACACCTCTGACTCCATTGGGAATTTTTTTGCTTTTGTGTTTTTAAAACCAATAAGAAAAGCAAAGGGTGATAGAAAACCAAAGGTAAAAATACTATATATATGTTTTCAGTGACTTAGGAAGGTACAAGACTATATAATACTTGCCCCTACTTAAGTCTTTCATTAAATCAATTAATGAAATAGCTATTTATTTTGCCCCTACTATATGCCAAGCCCTGTGATACATTTATGAAAAACTAGATGTGGTTCTTGCCATCTCTGAGCCTACAGGCTAGCAGACAAGGTAGACTATTAAACAAGAACTGATAATAAAGTGAACAAGTGTTTTGTTAGAGAAGTTCAAGATATATATAGTATCCATATCTTCCTTAATGTGGAAGAGTAAAAAGCTTCCTGGAGAAAGGATTATTTAAGTTGATGTCAGAAGTGTGAATAGGAATTGAAGGGAAAGTGTTTCAGATAGAGAAAACAGCATATAAAAGGCCCAGACAGGTGATAGTATGTGGCCCTCTCAAGAAGCAAAAACAAATTCATCATGGTTGGTGTCTAAGTGGTCAGAGACAAACAGGAGAGGTAGGTAGAGGCCAGTTGTGGAGCATTTTGTAAGCCACATTACAAAATTTGGAGCAGTGGAAAGCTGTTGTAGGGTGTTTAAGGGAGAACATGACATAATAATTGCAGTTTTAGAAGAATCACTTTGACAACGACATTAATAAAAGATGAGAGAGTAGCAAACAAGAAGGAAAGAAGGCAAGAATGGTAGATTGGTGGGAAAAGAGTCTTTCAGGAAGTAGACTTGATTAATTGGACCGGGATGAGGGACTGACTGGGAGGAAACCAGAATGAAGGATAGGTTTCTGGTTTGGACAGTCGTGTGCATGACAGGGCCCTTCCTCAAGGTGTTAAACACTGGAGAGGCGTGGCACATGTTTGCAGGGGCTGGAAGATGGTTAAGTTCAGTTTTGGACATACCAAAATTGAGATGCATTTTAAAGCAGCAAGAAGACTTGTGAGTACTGAAATTTTATCTACATATCAAGGAAAGGGTCTTTGTTAATCTCTAAGGACATCCCTCACATTATCAAAATGCAAGGTTGAGGGAACTATCCAAAGATAAAATTGTCCATTCAATTTCTCCAAAATGGCATACCATACTCTTGGTGCCTTTGGATGGACTGTGTGTCCTGTTCCTTGTGATATTACTCTTGTAGCAATGCCACATCCTTCCTGCACGACACAAGAAAAGGGCAAAGCTCAGCTGGGTTTTAAAGTCAGTGGGAGGACTTGGGCAGAGCACTCGTGACTTCTGGGAAGTAGCCTGTCTACCCACTCATTTCACAATACACCCCCTCCCCTGAAGTCAAAGCTTGTGCACCTGGACACCAAAGCTTCCTTCCCTTGGCAATAACATCAACAGTTAGTACCAACGCTTAGTGCTAAATATTCTTAAGCCTTAGAATGGAGATAATAATAGTACCTGCTTCACAGATTTTGGGAGGGGCAAGAGATAATGCGTAATTAGCACTAAGTACAGTGTTTGACACACACTAAGTACCCAGTAAATGTTGGGTGGTGGTGGCAGTGGTGGCAGTGGTCATACTAATGACTCATAGGCATTATGGGATCCTGAAACTCCTACATCATCAAATCATCCAATTCTTGTATATTAAAAAAAATAAAATTTGTGCAGTGTCCTTAATTATATTCTAAGCATTCAAAATTTAATGATCCATATATGGCAATTCCCTTTTCATCAATACGGATGATAACCATTCAATATCTATTCTATGTATATGGCATCTGAGGGCTAAGTTGAGATCACTATTTCAATTTGCTTGATAGATATTTTGTATTTCTTTGTCTTATGAAAACTTTAAAGGATTTAACTAATTTTGACCATTTTAGCACATTATTCAAACTTAATGATTTTTAAATGTAATTTTTATTTAGTTGATCATCTTGAAACAAACAGTAAACATTAGAGAGAATATGCTTATTTAAAACGTTTGACGGGGCGCCTGCGTGGCTCAGTCGGTTGAGCGTCCGACTTCGGCTCAGGTCATGATTTCACCGTACGTGAGTTCGAGCCCTGCGTCAGGCTCTGTGCTGACAGCTCAGAGCCTGGAGCCTGCTTCAGATTTTGTGTCTCCCCCTCTCTCTGCCCCTCCCCTGCTCATGCTCTGTCTCTCTCTGTCTCGGAAATAAATAAAAACATTTTTAAAAAAAGTTTGATGGGTTACAACTGAAAGTAAATATGGAGATAGAGGTTAAGAGATAGAAATTTTTGTCTTATATATACAAAGTAGTTTTGTATATAAACAAAGACCCCAACCACAGGGTCTTATTCACTTCAGCATCTCCAGTTTCTTAACAAAGATCTCTATAAATATCTTTGAAGAATGGAAGAGAGAAAAGTAGATTAAGATCAATGTCTGTTGAGAGACTAAACTCAGGGATACCACCGGACAGAATTATTTCATAACATAATAAGAAGACTAAAATTATGCCTAGATGATCCAACAGGTTTTCAGAGTATGATCCCTACACCAGCATCATCCATATCACCAGGTAGCTTTTCAGAAATGCAAATTCTGAGGTTCCCCCAAAGACTCACTGAATCAGAGAAACTCGGGGGTGGAGATTGGTGTTAAGCATTCTGTTTTAACTGTTTTAACAAGCTCAGGTTTGGAAACCATTGAGATGGAAGGCACAAAGTGGGTCCAAGACTTTATAGAGCTGCTGGGTGTTTAAAATGGCAAATACTAACCAGATGTGTAAGTCTTGGTCAAAATACAAGCAGATCTGCTCCCAGAATTCTACATTCACCTAGCATACTTCACACCATGTAAGTTAACTGCAGATTCCTTACAGGCATCTGAGTTTCCACTTGCATTTAATTGCTAAACAAGAGATCTGAAGAGGAATTTTGTTATAGAACACAGTGGGGATAAATTGAATTAATCTACGAACTCCTTGAAGGCAGAGACAGATGTTGTTCATTATTGGACCCCCATTTTCTACAAAAATGCCTGTCATGTAGAAGGTACTCAATACCTAATTATAGAATTAATGGGATATTACACATATGGGAAAGCCTGACCCAGGTTGTTCCTCAAGATGGTCTAAATGGGAAGTTGATAATAAACACCTGGTCTTGAGTCACAGTTCCAGTTCTTACAGCTGTGTGACCTGCACTAATTACTTAATCTCTCTAAGCTTTATTGTCCTTATACTTACAACAAAGATGAGAATAGTCTCTATCCCATAGCATTATTTTGAAGATTAAAACAGAAACTAGGGGGCACCTGGGTGGCTCACTTGGTTTTGAGCATCTGACTCTTGATTTCGGCTCAAGTCATGATCTCACAGTTCGTGGGATGGAGCCCCATGTCAGGCTTTGCACTGATAGCACAGAGCCTGTTTGGGATTCTCTCTCCCTCTCTCTCTGCCCCTCCCCCACTTGTGCTCTGTCTCTCTCTCAAAATAAACAAACATTTAAAAAAGAGAGAGAAAAAAAATACATGTAAAGTACATAGCAGAGTGTCCAAGACATAAGAAATAATCAATTAATGTTAGCTCTTTGGTTATAATTTATTATTTTTGTTGTTATTAAAGTAGTACTACTTTGAAAGAATCAATGATTAGGGATAAGGTCCCTGTCTTGTCCAATTTACATTAAAAGGACTTAAGCCTACCCCATCTGGCAACGTGTTTTCCCTGGAAAGAAGCATAGGAACCTTTCCGTTATTGAAGTCCTTTCTAGAAGGTAGAGAATTACAACCAGAGAACAAGATAAATGCCTTATTATTGTGTGACTCTTGAATTTTAGACAGATTTCTGTTGGCTAGCAAGGTCAAGGTTTTTAATGTTTATAGAGGCATCTCTGCCAAAGTTCAGTTTTGGCTACTTTCTGTGATACTTTCAGTCCTTAGCTCTGATGATAGAAAAGAAATATTCAAAAGAATAAGAGGGAGGGATGGAGGAAGGAAGATAAAGAAGAAATAAAAAGGTCTCTGAAGTCCTGTCTTAAAGGATGATAAATCCAGTTGTTAATCATGTTGGAGGAATGCTAGCCTAAGGTTCCAACAGCTTCATTATGGATCTCTTGATATATCCTCATACAGTCTTCACAGAAATCTAATTAGAGGTTTGAAGTTGAGATTGTTGAAATTATTAAAATATAAAATTGCTCATTGAAATTAAATATAAGTAATTACTTAAGGAGCCTTTCCAGTGTGGAACTTTCCATTTTTCTCTTCTTTTTGGGATAATTATCTATATAATACCTAGCACTAAATGGTTAAAAACACACTGCACCCCTTCCCTGGGTCTAAGTTGAAAGAATGATTATTTGTCTTGCACAGGAAGTATCTCAACTTCTGTATTTCTGTGTACCGCAAGACGGCCTGGACCCAATCAGGAAGCATCACTTCCCACCAGGGTAGGGTGCACGCTCCATCACTGTGAGCAGACCAGCAATGAACACTGAGAGAAAGCGGCAACTCAGGCACCAGAGAGAACCCTGATCAGAACAAGACCAAGACAGAATTCCCCAGTTTAACAACCGGGACTTCATAGAACACTTCAGAAGTACAAAACCTCCACTGAAATTTTTGATAGAGGTTTGGCTTAAAACGTATGTTAGAAGTTGCAGATGAAATGATCACCAGCTCACCTCCAGCAGGATAAGTTTCTGAACTTCCTAGGAATCGTTCAAGCTTCTCTTCTGTGGCTTTAACCATGGGCAACTTTAAGACTCCCATCCTCTACACTTCCTTACATTTGGAAATATGTCCAAGTTTTTTCTCTTGAACCCACTCACTCTGTCTTGCTAGTTTGTTTTTTTTTGTTTGTTTTTTTTTTTTTAACCAACCCTTCAATTTTAACCAATGTCTTGCTGTTTCCTTGCTCACATGGACCTTATATTTCCTATCTCCCCTCACATCCAGATCTTCCTCGGTCTTTTTTTTTTAATTGAAGACCTTTTTTTTTTTTTAATTGAAGTTCTACACCTGTATAGTTGTCATATCCATTCCAAATATAAGAGCTCAGCCCAGCGATCTCCACTTGTCCGAGAAAGAGGTCAAGAGCAAGGATCCTGAAACATGAGTAAACGAATTCACTTACAAAAGAATGGAATAAGAAGGGCATATGAAAGAAGACTATCAGCAGAAGCCAGAATAATAGGGATCCATAGCTGATCAGTTACTACCTTTCACCATGCTGGCAAAAGGTTCTCATAGGATACTTAGGAGCATGAGTATTCAAAAAATTAAAGTTGAGGCTTGGAGAGGGGGAGGAATGAGGAGGACTCGGGCCCTGCAATTTGGCCTATCTAGTACAAACATAAATTTCAGCGAAAACATCAGGACCTCGCAACTGCTTCCCATCTCGTTCTTGTCTGGTAAGAGAGAGCTGGATGAAGTCTCTGCTGGATGAAGTGATGAAGCCAAGATGCGTCAGCTTCTGGTTTTGCCCTCGACCTGTCCTGGGAAGACAATTAGACAAGCTTCTCTGGCATTATGGGGTTTTCCTGTTTAAGCCGAATCAAGCACATAAGCTAAAGTAAGCTGAGTTTTCTCAAAAGCTTCCAAATTACTCTTTGTGGGTCATGGCTAAACATTAGTTGTAGGAGAAAGTGGATGCAGTAGCCAACAAATCAGTATGTAGTCATCAGTTCCATTTTCCTAGCTGTTTTGAAAATGACATATAAAACAGGACATGGAGGCTTTAGGGTTTAGATGTTTGGATGACTTTCTGCATTAGACCTCTTTGATGTTTAAAGCATCAAGTTCTAAATGAGTGTAATGCAAAGGCAACTCTAAGACAAAGTATGATGAGTGCAGGAAAATCATCAACATTCAAATTCTTTATGTGAGGCCATGTGCCTGGATATAGATTTCTACCTTATTTCTCATAAACAAGGTCCATGGTCCTGGAGGAGTAGGAATTACCAGATCAAGACTGATGGGGCAAACCTAGAATATCTTGAGTTTATTAAATGCAGTTGAAGCATCTTTTGAACAGAGGTTGAAAGGAAATATTCAAGAGGAAAATAAGATTGATAAAATTAAAATAAAAAGAAGATCAAAAGAGGAACTGCCAGCAACAAAATGGAACCACAGAAAATGAAAACATAAAATATAAAAGAAGAAGAAACACGGGGCTCAGAAAGAAGAAAGTAGGTTTGACCAGCACATGTATACCCCAGTATACTGATTCTCAAACTTGGCTGCACATTAGAATCCCCTGAGAAATGTTTTTAAGTACTAATGCCTAGGTCCTGCCTCTAGAAATTCTGATTAATTGGTCTGAGGGGAGGTTGGGAAGGGAAGTAAGATTAGCATTTCTCGTTTTCAAGCAACTCTCGTGGTCATGTCTGATTGATATTGCTGATTAAGATCGATTGGACCTCAATACTCATGTCCACAACAGGAGGCTTGTAACAAGTATAAAAAAGAACGGACTAAAGCCCCAGTGTTTCTTCGTCCCTTTTTTAGTCCCTGTGCTATCTATATGCTTTCTTTTCAATCTGTTGATTACCATAATGTCCCTCAAATTCTTGAACAGAGTTTGGCAATATGATGGATGCGGGGAAGTTTAGCTATATGAGAAAGCAAGAGTCAATTTGTAACAGAAAACCTACTTTACAGGAATGTTATTGCTAACCTCTAGGGGGAGCTGCACTCGCCTTCTCTTACCTCCTTTCTTTGGCGACCCCAAGGAGAATCGCTTGGGTTTAAGTTTAGGATTTTACTGGTTATTTGATATGAGATGGCACCACATTGCCAAGTTAATACTGTTATAATGTGGGTGTGGCCTATTTTGGCTTCTCTTCCTTGGAAAGCAAGGGGGAAAGAGAGTAAGACCTGCACTTGGGGTTTTTTTTGGAGGAGACAAGTAATTTCTACTGTTGGCTAAATGTGCACATATTAGCAGAGCAAAGAGGAGTCCTTCATGGCTCCATTGAAACCGCTTGGAGTTCTGCACTAGGCTTAGGACTTAACCTAATGTTTCTTTGCCTTGTGTTGCTCCACCTTGATCATCTATCAGGTCTTATCTGCCTCCTAGGTCCCCATCCTCACATTGAGGGGGAAGGTTGTTGTTATTGTTGTTTTTAAGTTTATTTGTTTATTTTGAGAGAGAGAGTGCGCAAAGGAGGGGCAGAGAGAGTGAGAGGGAGAGAGAGAAAATGCCAAGCAGCCTCCGTACTGTCCGTGCAGAGCCCAATGCGGGTCTCAAACTCAAGAACCATGGGATCATGACCTGAGCCAAAACCAAGAGTCAGTCCCTTAACCAACTGAGCCCCCCGGGCAGTATTGTTTTGTTTTGTTTTGTTTTGTTTTGTTTAAGAGAGAAGAAATTGGAAACAGGACAGATGTTTGCCATTCAGCCTTGAAAAAGATAAGGGAAGTTAAGCCAAAAATATCAAGGCTGAACTTCTGAGTTTAAATAATAGAAAAATAATAGTGCCTGACTTTGCCTTAATTGCCTATCAGCATATCTATGACTGAGAAGCACACAAACTTAAAAATACTAATATTTAATAAAAGATGCTGAGCAGATGCTGAGCAAAATTGCTATAAACCATTGTCTCAGTTTGCTTGGGCTGCTATAACAAAATACCATAGACTGGCTGGCTTAAACAACAGAAATTTAGTCTCGTAGTTCTGGAGACTGGGGAGTTCATGATCAAGGTGCTGGCCAATTCAGTTTCTGGTAGGAGCCCTCTTCCTGGCTTATAGACAGCAGCCTTCTTACTGTGTCCTCACATGGCAGGGAGAGAGCACTGTGTGTCTTTTCCTCTCTTATAAGGGCACTGATCCCATCATAAGGGCCCCACCCTCATGATTTCATCTAAACCTAATTGTCTCCCAGAGGCCTCATCTTGAAATACCATCATGTTGGGAGTTAGAGCTTCAACATATGCACCTTAGGGGAACACAGTTATGTCCATAGAAGAGAGAGGGTCAAATTGAGAAACACAATTCTGTCCATAGAACAGAGAGGGTCAAATTGAGAAACCTCATACCCTTTAAATCCTGACCTTGGAAAGAATACTAAACTTGGAGAGAATGAAGAAAGGATGTGGCTTCCATCTTTTACTGCATTAGCCTGTCATTCTACCAAAAAACTTTCCTTATCTATCAGGGAAGACCCTTTGAAGTGGGTGGACAGGCCATTCCTCCTGCTCTATTTTTAGCCACATACTTTCCTCTAAAGGGCACTCAAGTGTTTAAACACATTCCTTACTCTTGAGTTCATAGCCCTTCAAAGTAGTATTCTGATACATTTCAAATATAAACAGATTCCAAATGTAATTTTAGGTAACATTGAAGCTTTTGGTGGATAAGGAAAAGAGATTAAAATCATCTTCTTGGATGCTTGTTCTTTAGATCGCTTTTGAACTCATTGATGATGTGACTGATGTGATAAGATAAGCCCAGATTTTCCTCTCCCCTGGAGAAGGCACTGTCTGAACTTTCTGCTTTAGACACCTGAGAAAGAACTATCTCCCAAAGGTATTGATCCAGTCTAATTGAACCTATGCACTGATTACCCCACTTTAACTTCAGCATAAGTAAATTCATAAAACTCCAAATGCTGCATGGTAGGGGTTCTGATGTTAATCTAGTCCCTCATGATTCACTCCCATTTTCAGCATAATTGTAGTTTTAGACATTCAGCATCTACATTGAGAGGAATTTTAGATAATAATTTATTAATATTCTTAACCAGGATTAATTTGGGGGGTGGGGAGAGCATTGCAATGACTTCTGTCATCAACTACCTGGAGTTGGGTCAGACTTCTCAGGTAAAGGACACCGTCACTCACAAGAATGCCCTCATTTCAGACAGTGGCTGCAAGTTGCGGTGATCCCCAGGCCTCCCTCACTTCTGACCAACACTCTAAAAATTTGGGGGTTCCCACTATCCACTTAGGTTCAATAATTCACTATAACAATTCAAAGAACTTCAGAAAGCCAGTATATTTGTTATTAAAGTATTATTTTAGCAAAAGGATACAAATCATAAAGTGAGGTCTGGGAGGGTTCTAAACTCAAATCTTCCATTGCCCTCTCTTCGTGGAGTCAAGAAGCATTACCCTCCTTACACATCAACAGAACACTGCCAACAAGGGAGGCACACTCAAGCTTTGGTGTCCAAAATTTTATGGGGTGTTCATTACTTAGGCATCATTGTTAGAATCATCTGTTGAATTCAATTTCTAGCCCCACCCTCCCTCTCTGGAGACCTAGCTAATATCACTGTGGCTCAAAACTCCAGCCCTCTAATCACATGTCCAGACTCCCATCCTGAGTCATCTCAACAACACAGACGACAGGGGCCCACCCAGAGTCAGCCTGTTAAACTATCAGGGCTGACCATAAATAGCAAAGACACTTTCCTATCACTCAGGAAATTCCAAGTATTTTGAGGCTGTGTCTCAGGAACCAGAGAGAAAAGTCAACCAAGTTCTTTATTATACTTGCCACCCACTGGTCTTTGGCCATGGTTCTCTTTATATGTGTAACATCTAGAATAGCCAATGTGCGGTAGGTACAGGAGGCTTTTGACTCAATGTCACGGTACTTTTGACCACCAGTATCAGTATTAGCTTGCCAATGATTCAGTGTTACACCATAAATATGGTACATATAACTCAAAAAATAAGAGTAAAAAGATACTGACATGTTATTGGAGTCCCACTAAGTAGTTATGTAGCTGAACCAATGTGAGTTAATTCCTTGGTGAGTCACAGATATACCAGGTGGACTTGTCACACCAAGTAAACTTTATTGGCAGCAACAAAGGAGATCACAGGGAATAACTTCCAAAGCCATGATTCCCCGAGCAAGGGTGGATGGATTCCTTTTATTTAGGGTTAGGAAGAATACCTAGGGAAGCCTTGTAATCATATGTAGAGGTGGGCATAAGGCTGTGAATATGCATATGCCTTATGTAAACATGCCTATACACACATTTTATGTTATGTAAATGAGGCTTGTGCTCATTTTAGTATTGTATATTAAAATGAGGTAAAGGTAGTTGTGATTCATTCTAGAGGTCACTGCATGGTCCATCTGTGCAGGCGCAAGTCAGGGATTTAACTCAAACCGGTCTAAATGGTCTGGGCAAGTGGGAGGTCTTGTCAGGGCAGTTGCTATTGCTAGACTGGTGGTTTCAGTTTCCACTTCCCTGAGTTAAGAGATAAGCTGAAAAAAAGAGCTTAAGGAAAGACTTGGGACAGAGGTCGGTGAGTACAAGCAGGTGGGCAGTAAAGGTCAGGTCTTAGCGCCTAACTGGTGACAATTAGCAATTAGCCCATTCATCATCATATCAAATAACCAAAATGTCTCTCTGGGCAAGGCCACTCGGGTTTGCTGGCTTCCATGTTACTGTCTCATTTTCAAAAAATAGAAGTAGTCTAAGAAATATATGGCATCACCCTTTTAGGCATCTGGTATCAGAGCTAGAAGAGTATCATCCCTTGTTCTGAGCCTCGTTCCAAGTGTTAATGTAATACATTGGAATTCCCTCATCGTGTAACCTGTTCATTCATTTTCCCTTAGCAATTATCTCTCCTTCTCTCCATTTATACCCGAAATGTTTAGCATGTGTAAGGAATGTTAGTTTCAGCTACTGGACTGGTTTAGGTTGCCAGATATACTCCTTTATCAGGTACCTCCCCTCAGCCTACTCCAATCCATTTAAGGTAGGATTACAGAAGTAAAGAATGAATGAACTACCACTAGGTAGTACAGCTGCATTAACTGTCAGCATCAGTTTTGCCAGATGTGGTTAAGGCACAATCCACCCCATCAAGCCCTTAGGAATTCTGACCCAAAGGTTTAAAGATACAGTTTCTTGCTTACAAATCATCCGTGTTTCCAACACGTGCGGTGGTATCCCTCATCCTAGGGTCACTGCGTGAGTAGGGAAAGGAAAAGTTGAGATGATGTGGGAAAGAAAGAAAAAATATAGTCACTGTCATACCATCCTTCTCCTCCTCCTCCTTTTCCCCAGATACACCAGAAAAGGAGAATAATTTGTGTAGTGGGAACCCTCCCTTGGCCCCCTTCATATTGAATGAGAGCACGCACTCATGAAGGTATGTAAGCCAGCCCTTTATGTCTATATCTCCTCCCATTGGTTTTAGACAACCACTGTTCCAGCTACCCATTCCAATTCTCTTTTATTTTTTTTAATGTTTATTTATTTATTTTGAGAGAAAGAGAGGGGAGGTGAAGGGCAGAGAGAGAGAGAAAGAAAGAGGGAGAGAGAGAATCCTGATCAGGCTCCATGCTGTCAGCACAGAGCCTGACTCAGGGGTCTCATGAACCATAAGATCATGACCTGAGCCAAAATCAAGAGTGGGAGTTGGATGCTTAACTGATTGAGCCACGCAGGCACCCCTCCCATACTCTTTTATGAGGAAGAGCTCTCTCTGCCATTGTTGGACAATATGGACTGTGAAATGTTCCTTAGTCTGAAGAATTGTGACTCAGTGGTCCAAATTGTTGCAACATTTTCTGTTGTGGTCATTTTTTGTACTTTTAGCATTTACATCTACTATCAGGTATGCAAAGCTTAGTCCAGACTGTCTATTCCTGTCTGGACCCATTTTTAGCCTTTTGGGGTTACTGGAGTCAGTCCATTTTGCCAGATACATGCAGGGCCTTCCCCCAGGGAGTCTTCCTCATGGCCCTCTGCCTTCTTTGCCCCTCTCTCTGGCAGACAGAACAGTTCTAATGGAGATAGCAGTGCCCAGAAGAGTTCCATAATAAAACAGAAATAGTTTATTTCTGCAACATACTACAAGGGGATTGCAAGGAGGTACCTATGAGCAGGGAGCCTCTTTCCCCTAGGGCTGTCTTTGAAGCCACCTTAAAAGCTGCCAGACCCTATCACCACTTGGATAGTACCTTATAAACAGCCATCAAATGACCAACAAATAGCTGTTTGGTTTATGGATGGCAGTTCCAAAGCAAATGGCCAGCGTTTTGTTTGGAAGGTCATCACTCTGATCAAAGAAGGTAAAACAAATCAGTGTAGTGGGCTGAAGGGCACACTGTTTGCCCCTGTGTTGGGGATCTTATTGCCTCTCAAACAGTGACCAAATATGTGGCTATATGGTCAGGCAGAAGAGCAATGGTAAAGTTGGCTACTAAGGGCTGAAAATATGGGGTGAAAATTACTGTGGTAATTTGGAGGGTACTTTAAAGTAGGGTATGTCAATACCCATCAGAAGAACCACCTTCCAGGACTAGAAGGTGATCAGAATCAATGAGTAGGTTTTCTGGTGCACTCATTTAAGGCAGCTATCTGGGTCCATTAAATGAGTGGATCTTGGGGGACCACAGCAATGAAGAGATGAGCTAAATCTAGACATACTCCTCCTGTACCCTCTGAAGTGCAAAACATTGTTATCTGTTGTGAGGTAACAGTAGTGCAACTCTCATTTCCACCCCTTGATTCTTGGACTGTGAAGCTTGGCTGTGGGAGAAACAGTACCATGTATTAGACACTGATTCATAACATATAAGTCTTTTAGAGAACCTTGCCCCTGTCTGGCAAGGCACTGTCACCTGGCTAGCACTGTAACTGGTTCTTTGAAAAACCATTCTACTATTCTGTCAAGCTAGCTGCTTCAGGATGGTGGGAAACATGATAAAACTACCAAATTCCATGAGCATGAGCCCATTGCCACACTTCATTTGCTGTGAAAATAAGTTGTTTGATCAGACGTAATGCTGTGTGGACTCCCATGACAGAATATTTTCCTTTATGAGTTCTGCATTTATGTTCTGCTTAGGGAAGTCTTCACTATTCCAAGATTATGTGAATAGTTTGTATTGTTTTCTTCTAATACTTTCATGATTTCAGATTTTTTGTGTGTGGTAAAAAACTCTATCTTTAATTCTTCTAGAATATTCTAATTATGAAGGGAGTGAAATAGAGGTTAAAATCCATTTTCCCTCCAATGACTAATTAGTTGTCTTACCAATCTCCATTGGTTTCAATTGCCACTTTCATTGCATGCTGTGTTCTTTTATATGTTTGAATCTGCTTTTCAGTTTTCTATTTAGTTCTGTATGCCAGTACCTGTATTTTATTTTCATGTTAATTTTTTAATATGTGATAGTTTGAGTCTGTGTTTTTCTTTTCAAAACTTCATTGATTACTATTTATTCCTCCAAATGTAGATTCATATTGTCAAGTTCAAAAAACTCTGCTGTAATTTGCTTTATGATATCACCAATTTTATAATGTAATTTACAAAAAAATTTTAAATGTAATTGACATCGTTACTATTGAGATTCTCTAATTAGAAATATGGTGTATTTTGTCGGATGGTCATGTCTTCCTTGTTTTCTTTGGATAGTTTTCTAGGTATTTGATACTTTTTGTTTCAACTGGGAATGAGGGTTTTTTCCACTAAATTTTCTTGCTTGTTCCTTTTCTATTACTCTTCATTGTTTTAATTTACTTTTGTGGTAATAGTCTCCTTTCTGTCCCTAATACCTTCTCCTCTACTCCATCCTCTCTATTGCAGAAGTCATCTTTCTAAATGGCAAATGTAATCATAAAACTCTCCTCCTCTAAACCTTAACTCCTCAGTGCCTTTGGGATAATATGCAAGCCGTTTAACCCGGTAGACAAGGCCCCCTTCTCCTACCACTTCTTCTAGCTTTATCCCTCATGGGTGTTCCTCTTCTCTCTCATTCTTCATTGATATACTGAACTAGCTTTAGTTCTCCAGATGCCCAACTGGCTATTCATGCTTTTGAACATGATATTTGCTTCAACTGAACCATCTTTGTCTGCTTTGTCCCTCCAGAAAACTCTTAATTTTCCTTCAGGAACCAATTCAACTGTTAACCTCCTGCTTAAAACTTTCTAAGAACCCCACAGAACTGATCAGCTTTTACCTTGTGCTACTACAAAACTTTGATGTAATCTTTATAGCTCTTGCCTAGAATATATTGTATATTTGTTTCTCCTGCTAAATTGTTGGCTTTTGATGTCAGTTATGTTGCTTTCTCATTTTTTTATTCTTAGTGGCCAGTTGTGCTTGGCATATAGTAGGTCTTAACAATTGTTTGTTGGATTCATAAAATAGAATAATAATAAAGCCATCCTAGTAAGACATAACCTCTAGTTTCCAAAAGCTAAAACTATACTGGAATACACACGCGCACACACACACACACACACACACACACACACACATATATATATATAATACATAATATATAATATATACATACATATATACATATATAATACATATATAAAATACATATATAATATATAATACATAATATATAAATACATAATATATATAGTTATATATATACATATATAATATATGTATATATATAATATATATAAATGAAAAAAAGAGTATGCAGGAGTAGGAGGAATATGGAAAGATAATATCTAATTTGAGCTAGGATAATGGGAAATTCTTCTAAGATGGAAGTGATACAAGTTGAGTATTTGAAAGACAGGTATGAATTAGTCCAATGCATGATTTAGTAAAGAGCATTGAAGAGAGCAGGAATAGCTTTTGCAAAACTACAGCTTAAGAAAACAGGCCAATTACTGCAAGGAGGGTATACATATTTCACCAGGAAAATATAGCCCAACTTTGTAGAAAAATACTGTGGCCTCCTACCTGGTGGGAGTCTTGGTTGAGTATCTCAAAATAGAATGGGCACCTGCTTGTCTGGCTTCTAAAGTATATGGAGTACATGAATCAGCCCTCAACCAAAAATAACAGTTCTATTATCACTCTTCTTTTAATATTCTGTTCAAATATCTTTCCTAGGGGAGAGCTTTCTCAGCCGCATCTAAATTGAACTGGATGCTTTTCTTTGTTCCTCTAGCATGGCAATCCCTTGGCATTTATGTGATCAATTTGTGTGCCTTACTCCCTTTTCTAGACTCAAATCTCTGTGAGTGTCATATTTATTTTTGCATTCCTAGTATCTATCACAATGCAAAACATTTGGGGAACACTCAAAAATAATATAATCAGAACTACTATTTGTTGTCTACCCCATGTGTCTGGTGAGTGTTTCTTAAATTAGAGGGATCCAGGAACTACTTAATGGTAGTTCACATCATATGGAATCAGTGAAACTGACATTACTTATTACCACTGTGACATTAAGAAATGTTTTCAATTCAGCTGTTATTTTAAAAACTCAACCGGGCACTTTTACTTTCCATATCTAATGTTCCTGATGTAGAGCAGTTTTACATGCACATGCTATCCATTTATTTACACAGCACTGAAAAGGTACACATTCAGTGACTGTTATCTATTGCATACACAGTTTTCAATATTTCCTTTAACATAAATTAAGATCAAGAGTCATAATATTGATCAACTATTCTCTGCAAAAAATATAAGGTGTGGAGTAGAACTTGGACCTAATCTCCTTTATTTAGCAGGGCTACACCTACTCTTGTTACAAACCCAGTAGGTATCCTGGAATTACATATTCTGATGCACCTCTCCCAGGCTATATTATGGTTTATGAAATCATCCAAAACTAACAAAAACATAACTTCTCCATAACAAGGTACTTCAGTGATGAATAAAAGAAAAAGTTATTGTGCACTTTTCCCTCAAATAGGTACAGCACCTATGGCAAATGATGATTCCTGCTCCACATACCAGTAGGTCCATCCAATTATGGAAATGAAATATCTACTAGATTGTAAATGTAATAATAATTGCTCATCCACACTGTGGGACATGCTGTAATTAATGGGATTTTGTGTCAGTCAGAGCTACCAATGCAGTAGAATGGAATTTTCAGAAATATATACAAGAATTTAATATATCATAAAAGTGGCATTTCTAATCATTGAGAATAGTTATTTGATTAATGTTATGGGGATAATAGTCAACCAATTACAAAAAACATAGATGTTGATTAATCCACTATCAACAGAAAAGGATCTAAGTTATTCATGTTAAAAATGCTATAGATAATTCATAATTTATTCAACCTGTCTCCTTTTGTTGAAGAATGAGTTTCCAACTTGGGGTCATTGCAAACGATGTAATAAATATCTTTGGCCTTTTATCCTATAGGTTGATGTACTTATTTGTAAAAAGTGGAGTTATAAAAGTAGGAATGCAGAATTAAAATGTATA
Organism: Panthera uncia; assembly: GCF_023721935.1. Taxonomy (NCBI): domain Eukaryota; kingdom Metazoa; phylum Chordata; class Mammalia; order Carnivora; family Felidae; genus Panthera; species Panthera uncia. The sequence goes on from NC_064813.1 coordinate 15,031,950, forward strand.
TGCATGTTTCATTACAAAAGATAGTGCCAGATTACTTTCCCAAATTACAGTAACTACAGTAGGAAGATTTGTAGGATGACCTCCTCCTCCTCCTCACCACATACACCCTGTAATAATCCCCAGTACTCGGAATATTGTAGATTTCCTGATTATGTCAACCTGTGGCTGACAGCCAGCAAAGAAATGGGGGGCCTCAGTCCCCATAACTGCAGGGAAACAAATTCTGCCAACAACCAGTGAGATGGAAGGAGGCCCAGATAAGAGCTGTGGCCCTAGCAGATATTTTGATTTCAACCTTGTGTGATTCTGAGCAGAGAATCCAAGCACACCCTCCCTGGATTTCTGACACTGTGAGCTAACACACTTGTGTTGTTTTGATGGTAATGTTACACAGCAATAGAAAATTAATACAGTAAGAACTCACCCTTCCAATGACAATGTACAAGATAACATTTTCCTCATCTTACCAGCATCAAAACTAACTATAAATATTGTTTAATTGAGTAGATTTGATAAGTAAAAGAAAATGGTATCTCATTATTGATACATTTTCAATAAAGAATATCTTTATTTTTTATTTGTTTAGATTTCTCCTTCTGTGAGTTGCCTATTCATATACTTTGACCATTTTGTCCTTGAGTCATTTGTCCAACCCTTGTCAAGGACTTCAGTAACCCCAAGCAGTTGTGCACATGCTGAACTGAACTATTGCACTTTCAAAGTCTAATGGGGATGGAAACAGTAACCCAAAGGGTTTAGATAGTTTGTACTTTTTGTACTTATGGCACAGAGGGCAGCATGTACTCCATGTTCACATCTGCACCCCTTGTTCCCAAGGCCATGTGGGGAGGGACAGGGCTTGTGTGGACAGCCACGTAACTGGGTGCTGTCACAGCTGAGGAACCCCAACCTTAGGAAACTTCTAATCTTTTAAGGGGCTACAAGCAGTTCTGTCCAAGCTTTGCACCACAGAGAGATTCCATCTTCGTTATGCTGGACCAGAAGCAAATCTGCCCTCTGACCCTGAGAAAGACACTATTTCTAGTTTTGAAGGCTGTGTGCTACATGATCCTAGAAAAAATATTCTAGAACAAAAGCTGACACAAGATGTGTGAAAACACCATGGAGAATTGCCTCCAAACAAACCCACCTCTTGTTTCCACACTTCTCTGAATATACCATTCTGTTGGCCATTTTCATCTGACTGATAAGACCACATCCGTTCAATTGTAAACACTTGCAGATCTCTTATTACCAGTGTTTTCTAGGAGAGAGGAGAGAATTATGCACAAGAATTACAATTCCAAGGGCACACGTTGTGTTCCTGAAAAAAAGCATTTTCAATTGTTGGGAAAAAAGTGATTTTGATTGTTGTGGACCCTCCTTTTCCACTGGGACATGCATCAGCCATTGGGCACAGGTTAACAGTGCCTCCTGGGCTTAATTCCAGGAATGTAAGGATGGATCTGTAATTTATTAAGGTAGCAGAGCACATAGTTATAAGACCTTTATACACACACACACACACACACACACACATTCAAATCTTACAACAGTGTGGTTGATAATAATATCATCATATTGAATAAGTAAAACAATAAAAGCATCTCAATTGGTTGTAAAAAAATCGATAAAATCAAACAGTTTTGTGATTTCCTTTTTAACTGAAATACAATTGACACACAAATTTCACATTACCTGTACCCATTACATTAGTTTCAGATGTACAACATAGTGATTCAACTCTATGTGTTATGCTAGTTCACCACAAGTGTAACTACAATCTGTTTCCATACAACACTGTTACAGTACCATTGATTATACTCCTTATGTTGAACCTGTCATCTCCATGACTTATTCCTTCCATAACTGGAACCCTGTATCTCCCACTCCCCGGTACCCATTTTGCCCATCCCCCCATTCCCTCCCCTCTGGCAAACATCCATTTGTTCTCTGTACTTATGGGTCTGTTTCTATTTTTTGTTTATTCATCTTTTTTTTAGATCCCACACATAAGTGAACTCAAATGATATTTCTCTTTCTCAGTCAGACTTATTTTTTCTTACATAATACCCTCTAACTCCATCGATGTCCCAAATGGCAAGATCTCATTCTTCTATATGGCTAAGTAATATTTCATTGTATGTGTATGTGTGTATCTCTCTCTCTCTCTCTCTCTATATATATATATATATATATATATTACATTGTATATAATGTATGTATAATAAAGTATATTATTTATACTGCTTTATTCATCTATCAGTGGACACTTAGGTTGCTTTTGTAAGAGTTCTTTTTAAGCCAAGATATAGTGTAAAATCGAACACTTTTTCTTGATTTTAAAAGAACTCTTTGAAAATTTATATGTTCCTATTTCCTTAAGATGATAAGGAACAATTTCAAGCCAATAATCAACACCAACATCATACCTAAGAATTAAAAACTAAAGATAACTGTGTTAATCCCATGACAAAGAGAAAGGACAGAGGTCAATGACAATTGTTTTCTGTAAAAAAAATTTCAGTACAGATTGACAGAAAGATTAATCCACATCTACCATGTCTCCCTAACTCTGCTATCCAGTGAGTGAAATTTTTCCTTAGGAAGACACCCTCTAAGCTATAGGCTCCACACTTTCCCCCACCTGTCTTCCTCCTCCTCTCCTTGCCTTAACTACTAATATAGCCTCAAAGTGTACACAGTTGTTCCCAATTTCCCATATTTGGAAAAGACTGAAGCACCAGTTCAGCCCCCTGTAATTTTGCTCAAGGGAAAAGCACATGAAGGTGGAAGTGAATGAAGGAGCAGAGAGTATGAAAAGAGAGGACGCACTGAATCTGCAAGCCACAGGAAAGAAGCTGACCTCTAGCCCAGGTGCATCCCTGGTTAGCTCCCATGACCATCATTAATTTATGGACTGCACTTGGTAAAGATTTCCTATTTTACCTTCCAAATTTACAAAAATGTTGGCACTCACCTGCTTTTTAGAAAGGGAGATTAAAACAGGTGACTCGAAAGCAGGATTACAGGAGGAACTTGCTCATCTGTGAGCCAAGAACCAGGCTCCTGGGTCCCTCAGCCTCCCCAGGGCATTCAGCACTGCTGCTTTATTTTCTGCAACTAGATGTTAAGTCAAACCTCTGTATGTAATGCTGTGATAAATCTCTGATTTCTGAAGACAGAATTTCTCTCCCTTTCATCCAAGAACATACAGTTACAGTCCCTCAAAATAAGAACCCTAATTTTTCAGAACAAGTCAGCTATAATCATAATGCTTCAAACGTTCCAGGTGTTTGTAAGACCATCAGTTAGAGTGAAACCTTTTCTTTGAACCCATTCAACCAGAGTGAAACTCTGCCTGTGGTAAAAAAGAAAGCAGCACATGGTTTTATGGTACTCGCCCCACCACCTTCCACGGTGGTGAGACAGAAACCTGTCTGGAGTGAAGAACACGGGGGAATTTGTAGCAGTTATTATCTGTCATAAATGTAACTGCTCCAGATGTGTTCTGTCCAGTCAACATCTGATGTCTTGATCATGAGAATAACCAGAAACAGGCCCAAATACAGACCTAAAGGAAAGTGGGGTCTTAAACCTGGGAATCAGAAATCGGCCATGGTCTGTGTAGCCCTTTTAGGCTACTGACTCCAATTTTTAGGAATGCTCTATTTCTAGGCCTCCTGGGAATTTCAACAGTAGGAACAAAAAATGAGGGGTGAGAGGTGATAAGAAGAAAGAGATACTGTCAACTCACATGTAAGTTACTTAGCGTAAAGCTGGGATATATTAAGTACTTAATAAATGAACTGAGCACAATTCCAATAATGATGGCTACTAAGTATGAATCAGATGTAATGCTCAAGGCTTTGGGTAATCATTGAATTATGTCTTCACAATAGTCCTATGAACTAAATATAGTTATTGCCCCATATAATGGACGGGAAACTGAATTTCAAAGCCAGTGAGTATTCTAACTAGTGATAACATAGCTCATCAATGACAAACTGGAACTAGAGACCCACTCAGTCTGATTCCAGGCTCACGGTCTTAACCACTGTGTTATACAATCAAGCTAAGAGGAAAGGTTCTTGACAGAAATAGCATGATGAGCATAAGAGGGAGGATTACACTCAGGGGGAGAATGACTCCACAAAGATTTCCAGGCAGTATACCCAATTAATGGGTAATCTGTGTGATCTGCCCATCTAGAAACATATCATTCCTATCCTCTCAGATAAGACCCCAAGTCTCATGTTCACTTTCCCTCGACTTTCTAGACAATCTGAAATTCCTATGTTCCTATGTTCCTCTATTACATGCATCCAGAGATTTTGATTATCTTCTTAACTACTATACACCAGCACCTTGCACAATGCTTGCTATGGAATAGATGATCAATTAATTGTTTAAACTAATGACTGAATCAATAAATGAATTTATATATCTCTTATACTCTTCCTCCTGATCCTTCAAAATGATGCATTACTGGTTATCTCTAGCCTCCTTGAGATTAGCAGAAATTTTTTTAATTTTTTTTTTACTCCCATTTATTTCAGATTCCAGCTTGGATGGAATACTTTGATAACACTTATCTTTGTCTTTTTTTTTTTTTTTATTTTACTTTAGAGAGAGAGAGAGAATGGGGAAGGGACAAAGGGAGAGAGAGAAAGAATCTTGAGCCCCAGTGTGAGGCTCAATCCCACAACCCTGGGATCATGACCTGAGCTAAAATCAAGAGTCAAACGCTCAACTGACTGAGCCACCCAGACGCCCCTGTCTTTGTCTTTATTAAGTAACTACCACCATCTATATGTCATTTCCACATCAGCATGAAAACTCTAAGAAGAGGAGCTCTAGGGAACTGTCACTGGAATATAAAGTTCTCAAACAATTACCCTTAACATCTTAACAAATCAAATATGATCCCAGAGCACAGTTAGTATATAAGTGATTGTATAAATCTGGAGAAACCATCTTTCCACGCAAAAGATATTTCAATTCTAGTTGGGAAAATGGCAGGCACAAAAAGCAGAAGAGATCTCCAGGATACACGACCCAGCTACCAAAGCATCCTTGAAATAGATTGATATAATGATATAGCTTGGCCAATTAATTAGGGAGGAAGGCAAGACCAGAACTCCCAGTAAAAGCCCTAGAAACCCTGTAAGTTGTAAGATCAGCCACAGTGACTGCATACAAAATAGATTAGGTTGCCCACTGTCAACAGAAAACATCTTGAGGAACATCACTTCTGTAATTCTCTGTATTTGAAGAGAAATTCATATTAGCACACAAGAAACATAGGAGCTACCTTTCTTGTCTAGTGAGCATAAGTTGTTCTTGCCAGAAATTCTCTTTTCTCCTGGCCACTGACTCAGTTATCACTTGGTGATTCTCAGGAATTAGCCAGCTAGTTTCCTATAACAAAATTTAGGTCAAAACTACAACTTCTGTTTTTTTTTAAAAAAGGAGTGGTAATCAAAGGCACCCCCACATTTCAAAATCAAATATATATCTACCTTTCTCATCTCTCTTTTATTCTCTCAGTGACATTCAACGCTGCACTCTTCCTTTGTAAAAATTTCTCTCCTGGTTTGAGGTTGTGCTCTCTCCTGGTTTTTCTTTTAAGTTTATTTATTTATTTTGAGAGACAAAGAGAGAATCCCAAGTGGGCTCCACTGTTGATTTCATGAACTGTGAGATCATGACCTGAGCCAAAGCCAAGAGTTGGATGTTGAATGGACTGAGCCATGTAGGTGCCACTCTCCTGGTTTTTCTTCTGGTTCCTTGGACACTATTTCTTGTTATGGAAGAGTCAAAATATACAAGGATACATTATATTCTACATGGAAACATCTCATGCTTAAATCCTGGATGCTTTGGTATAGAATCCTGGATTTGACTCTATGACCTTAGACACATTATTCCATGCATCTAAGCTTCAATATTTTCATCCTCAGTGAGAGCAAAGACATGGGAATCTGGCAGAGTGGTAGATACACACTAAATTTCATTTATATATCATCATGAGAAATTGAATAAGCATTGACACTGGACTGCATTTCACAGGGAGTTATTATATACCCCCCTTTAATAATTAAATAATTATTGAATAATAATTATTATTATTAAAATCAGTTTACACAACAATGCTAAAATTACTCCATTTTTTAAAGATAGCAGTTTGACAATTTCTGGTGGCTCAAGGTGAACCAACATATGATTGGTTCTCTGTGTTAGTTTTTGGCTGTAGGTAGAGGGATGGGTTGATCACAACATCTACAGAGGACAGTTATTGTACTCATTATCCAGGAGATACTTGCTGAAAGATTTACATATCTTATCTCATTTAACACTCACAACAATCCTGTAAATGAGATACTAAAATATTCCTGTTTCACAGAAGAGTAAACTAAGGCACAGAAAGAATGAGAATCTGCCCAGTCACACATCACTAAGTGGCAGAGCCAGGTATGTCTGATGTCAAACCGTCTCCTGCTCACTCTCCACCCCAAACTTCTTATCAAAAATCTGCTTTTTCTTTGTGGTTCTAGAGTCAATTTTTGGATCTTAGCCTAGACATTTAAACCCCCTGCTTCTGAATAATATGTATGTAGATATTTACAATAAAACTGTTAAATTCTATAAAGTCTGATGTTCCTTTTAGCTTGGACATGTGATGATTCTTTGATTTTATACATATAATAAATTCTTATTAAGGTAAAAGTGAAAAGTGACTGATAAAAATTTTGGTATGTCACCTGCACTGACCAGCTGAGGCGCCACTTGCCATTTATTAAGTAATAAGAGCTTTCATTACAAAAAAAAACTCATTTTGAAAGAGAATTGCAGGCATCAACTACAAGCCAATGGCAGCAACATCATTCAGCAGCAAATCTGTCCCAGATCTATCAAGACATACTATACTGATAACTACCTTCTCTATGTCAAAAGTGAGTTATTCGTTCAACAAATAGTTGTGACAGACGCTGGATTCAGCTGAACATGGTTCTTAAAGACTATTTTTTGCCTATATGGTGGACTACACTCTCTGCAGGACCCTTCTCCTCCTGTTTCCTGGATGAAACACACCTAAATGCATTTCTGGGATATCTGTGAAGGCTCCAACCAACAACAGCCCCAGAAAACCAAGTCCTCCCTCCCCCACCAAAAAAGAGTTGAAATCAGAGTAGGAATCCATGAGGAATAAGCAAGAGAAAAATGTAAGATTTTCTGCAGGTCATTTGATCAGAACTGCAGCTAAACGAGAAACTAAGCCTCAGATTAGGCAACCTACATCAAAGACTCCCACGGAAAGTCAGAAACCTAGAAAGAGGTGAAAGTGGTCCCAGTTTGGTAGTGCCTCCTGGATGCTGGTAGAAACAACTGGAAATCCTCTACTAACTGAAACTACTTCCAGTTTATGGCCTCAGGATCCTCATAGATTAACTTCAACCAGCTAGGAACTCAAAGAAAAATTGCTTAATTTCCCAGTCACCAAAAGCACCTGAGAGGGTATTTCCCTGACTGAGTTTCCCTGACTGAGAGGGAAAACAAAACAAAACAACAGTAAATTTAGAGAACAAATTACTAAAACTCTGGAATTAGCTGATACCTAATATAAAATAATTATGTATGAAATGCTTCTAGAGATGGAGTCACAAAAATGAGCAATAATCAAAAGACTATCATAAACGGACAGGCAGGTGTGAAATTAAAAAGTATAGTTGTCGAGGAGGAGTTTTGAAAACCAGAGAGAAAAGGCAGATCACCTACAAAGGAATAAAAATTTAGATTAAACTGGCAGCTGACTTTTCAACTATAACAATGGAAGCCAAGCTAGTGTTTTTAAGGTGTTGAAAGGAAATAACTGTCAACCAAAAATTGTGTGCTATTAAGACTACCTTTCAAAAATTAAGTTTAATAAAGACATTTCCAGATAAATAAAACTAGTAGTCACCACCAACAGACATCCCTAAAGAGACTTCTAAGAATATATTTCAGGCAATAAGGAAGATGTTCCCTGAAAGAAGTCTAAGCTGGACTTAGAAGCTGAAAAAAATTATGAGCAAAGAAAATGGTAAATATATGGGTGAATTTAAACATTTTATTTATAGGAAAACCATAATAATAAAGACTGATCAATGGGTTAAAAAAGAAAGAACCTAAGAATGTGTATGACAGTAATAGTATATAAGCTAATACAAAAGTGAATGAAAATAAAGTATTCTAGATCCTTATCTTATTCAGTAAAGTTAGACTTTGATATTTGATGTTTGATATTTGATGGCAAAGTTGCAAGAGTAATTACTGAAAGCAATAGAAATAAAAATGAAAAACTAGAGGGGAAATAAATAAAAATTTAATTAATAGAAAGACAAGAGAAAAGCATGAAAAAGTAGAACAAATACAAAGCAACAGTAAGATGGAGTGGGAAAAAAAGTCAATATATATGAGAATAAATTTTTTTAACTGTGATGAACTAAAGTCAACAATTTAAAAGGTATAGATTGTTCACTTAGATTTTTAAAAATTGAGTTATATCCTATTCACAAGAGAGCCAGTTAAAGCCTATTTACAAGAGAATTGTCTAAGGCTGTCAGCAAACTATGGCCTATAAGCAAAAATTATGCTCACTGCCTGTTTTTATGAAGTTCTATTGGAACAAGACATGCCCATTTGTTTACATATTGTCTATGGCTGCTTTCACTTTGCAACAGCAGAGTTGTATCATTGAAGAGAGTATGCACTGCAAACCTGGAAATATTTATTCTGGAACCTTACAGAAGAAAGTTTGCTGATGCCTGACCTAAAATAAACATGTGGCAAGGTTAAAAGATTCAGTTAATCTAGAAGACATATTTTTTTAATTAACTCTTTGCAACTAAGAAAGTAACAAAACCTTGACAAGACAATTTAAAGACAACATAACTAGGGGTGCCTGGGTGGCTCAGTCGGTTAGGTGTCCAACTCGAATTCAGCTCAGGTCATGATTTCACAGTTCATGGGATCCAGCCCTGCATCGGGCTCCACACTGACAATGCAGAGCCTGCTTGAGATTCTCTCTCTCCCTCTTTCTGTACCCCTTCTCCACTCTCTATCTCTTCTCTCTCTCTCAAAATAAACATTAAAAAAAAAAAAGACGACATAAGTAAATAGAACAGTATACTATGCTCATGGATTACAAAACTTAAAATTGGTGAGATGTCATTTCACCCCAAATTGTTCTATAGATTCAGTTCAATCTCAATCTAAATTCCCAGCAGAGGTTTGTTTTGTTTTGTTTTGGATTTTAAAAGCTTATTCTAAAATTTATATGGAAATGTAAAGAACCTAGAATAGCCAAGGCAGTCTTGTAGAAGAATAAAGGTGGACAACTTACACTATCTGACATCAAGACATTATGAAACTGAGGAAATTAAGACAATATTACATTGGCACAAAAATAGAGCAACAGTAAAGAATAGAGAGCCATAAAAAAAACCCACACATATACAGTTACCTGATTTGTGTCAAAGATGCCAATTCAGTAGGAAAAGGATAATCAATTCAAAAACTAGTGACAGATCAATTGGATATCCAATTTTAAAAATTAACCTTAATTCCAACTTTATAGAACATCTAAAAATCTGTTCCGAATAGATCGTAAGCCTAAATATGAAAACTAAAGCAGTAAAAATTCTCATAGAAAAAAATAGAAGAATATTTTCTTGAACTTGGAGAAGAGAAAGGTCTTTTAAACAGGACACAGAAAGCACTAACCTTAAAGAAAAGATTGATATATTGGACTTCCTTAAAACCAAAAGTAACTATTAAGATAATAAAAGCCAAGCCACACAGAGATTTTTTTAATACATATATTTGACAAAGACTTATTATCTATATCTTCAAAATTCTATAAATCAATTAGGGAAGGACAGACAAACTAGTGGGGGTGAAATGAGTAAAAATCCAAATACTTACTTAAGGAAAAAAAAGAGAGAGCGTGAGATCCAAATGGCCAAAAAGCATATGAAACTGTGCTCAACATCATTAGTCATCATAGAAATGCAAATTAAAAACCACAATGACATACCAGTACACACCCACCAGAATTAATAAAATTAAAATACAGACAATAACAAGTGTTTGCAAGGATGTAGAGCAACTGGAATTCTCATGCTAATAGTACTAATAGGAGAGGAAATTGGTGTGCTTCAGCTTACAAAACTATTTGACAATATTTACTAAGATGATATACATACTTAATTTATGACTTAGCCGTTCTACTCCTGGGCATTTACCAATAAATGTGAATGCTTATTCCCTCCACAGAAGGCATGTACAACGTTTGTAGAAAGGTTATTTATCATAGCTCCACCGTAGAAACAACCTAAATGATTAGGGAAGGTAGATTGGGGACATATTCACACAATGGAGTTCTTCAGGACAATTTTTTTTTTAATTTTTTAATGTTTTTATTTATTTATTTTGAGAGAGAGGGAGGGAGAGAGAGAATCCCAAGCAGGTCCCATGCTGTCAGAGCAGAGACCGATGTGGGACTCAGTCTCACAAACAGGGAGATCATGACCTGAGCCTAAATCAAGAGTCAGATACTTAACCAACTGAGCCACCCAGGCATCGCTCAGAACAACTTTAAAAAACAAATCTACAGGGGCGCCTGGGTGGCTCAGTCGGTTAAGCTTCAGACTTTGGCTCAGGTCGTGATCTCAGGGCTCGTGAGTTTGAGCCATGTGTTGGGCTCTGTGCTGACAGCTCAGAACCTGGAGCCTGCTTTGGATTCTGTGTCTCCCTCTCTCTCTCTGCCCCTCCCCTGCTCTCTCTCGCTCTCTCTCTAACAATAAATAAGCATTAAAAAATTTAAATAAGGGCTCGTGGGTGGCTCAGTTGGTTAAGTGTCTGACTTCAGCTCAGGTCGTGATCTCATGGTTCACGAGTTTGAGCCCCACATCGGGCTCTGTGCTGACAGCTCAGAGCCTGGAGCCTGCTTCAGATTCTGTGTCTCCCCCTCTCTCTGCTCCTGCCCCACTTGTGCTCTGTCTCTGTCTCTTAAAAATAAACAAATATTTTAAAAATTTAAATAAAAAAAATAAAAAATAAAATAAAAGATAAATCTGATACACAAAACAATATAAATTTCAAAATCATAATACTAACAAAAAGGTACAAAAAATACACGTTGTAGATTTGTATGAAATTAGCCATATTAACAGATTTAAAAAATATATAATTTCAATAGATGAAGAAAAAGCACACAGAATTCAACACACTTTTATGATAAAACCTCCCAGCAAACTTGAAGTGAACCAACTTCTTCAACCCGAGAATGAGCATCTGTAAGAAACCCACAGCTAGTAGCACAATTAATATTGAAAGACTAAATGTTTTCCCCTAAGACTAAAAAGAAGGCAATATATAAAGAAGTCTTACACTGAATGCTTAAGAAGATAATCCAATTTTTTAAATGGGTAAAATATTTAAATAGTCATACCACAAAAGTTACACAAATGTCTGATGAGCACATGAAATGATGTTCAACATCATTAGTCATCAGGGAACTGCAACACAAAACCACAGTTAGATAACTACACACATTAGAATGTCTAAAATTTGAAAGACTGACAGTAGCAAGTATTGATGAGGATGTGGAGAAACTGAAATTCTCATATATTCCTGGTGAAAATCGAAAATGATACAAGCATTTTTTTTAACGCTTGAGCCATTTCTTATAAAGTTAAACTTACGTGTACCATATGTCCCAACAATCCCACACCTAAGTAATTACCCAAGAAAAATGAAAATATGTCTCCACACCAAAACCTGTACATGTACATTCAAGGCAGCTTTATTCATAATAGCTGAAAGCTGAAAACAACCCAAACATTCATCAAGAAATAAATCGATAAGCAAAGTGTGATCTATCCATCTCATAGAATACCAATCTGTAATAAGAAGGAAATGATTATTGTTACATACATCAACACAGATAACTCTCAAAAACATTCTGCTGAAATAAAGAAACAGAGACAAAGAGTAGATGATAATTGTTTCAATTTACTTGAAATTCTACAAAAGGCAAAAGACATTTCTAGTAAAAATAGGTTAATGGGAGAGAGAATGACTGCAAAGGGTCATGAAGGTACATTTGGGGAAGATGGGAAAAGTCATATTTTAATTGTGGCGGTGGTTTCATAGGTGTATACATCCATTGAAACTCATCTAACTTTATTCTTAAAAAGGGTGCACTTTATTGTTGATAGAACTGCTGTAAATGTCCAGCAACTGAGGGGTGCCTGGGTGGCTCAGTCGGTTGAGCAATCGAATCTTGATCTTGGCTCAGATCATGATCTCACAGTTTAGTGAGTTTGAGCCCCTCATCGAGTACAGAGAATTCTCCCTCTCTCTCTCTCTCTGTCCCTCCCCTGCCTCCCCTGCTCAAACTCTCTCTGTCTCTTTCAAAATAAATAAATAAACTTTTTTAAAAATGTCCATTAAAAAAAATAATAAATAAAATAAAAAAATTAAAAAATGTCCATTGACTGATGAATGGATAAAGAAGATGTGGTGTGTGTGTATGTATGTATGTGTGTATGTGTGTGTAATGAAATATTACTTGGCAATCAAAAAGAATGAAATCTTGCCACTTGCAACAATGATAGAACTAAAGTGTATTATGTTAGGTGAAATAGTCAATCAGAGAAAAACAAATATTATATGATTTTACTCATATGTGGAATTGAAGGGGAAAAAATGAACATAGGGGAAGGGAGGGAAAAATAAGAAAAACAGAGAGGGAGGCAAACCATAAGAGACTCTGAAATTCAGAGAACAAACTGAGGATTGCTGGAGGGAAGGTGGAGGGGGATGGGCTAAATAGGTGATGGGCAATAAGGAGGGCACTTGTTGGGATGAGCACTGGGTTAATTATATGTAAGTGATGAATCACTGGGTTCTACTCTTGAAACCAATACTACACTGTATGTTAACTAACTTTAATTTAAATAAATAAAATTTTAAAGTTTGCACTTTAACGTGTGTAAATTAAATCTCAATAAAGTTTATTTAAAATACTATAGGGGTGCCTGGGTGGCTCAGTCAGTTGAGCATCAGACTTTGGCTCAGGTCATGATCTCGCGGTTTGTGAGTTCGAGCCCGGCGTCGGGCTCTATGCTGACAGCTTGGAGCCTGGAGCCTGCTTCGGATTCTGTGTCTCCCTCGCTCTCTGCCCCTCCCCCACTCATGCTCTGTCCTCTCTCTCTCTCCCTCTCTCTCAAAAATAAATCAACATTAAAAAAAATAAAATACTATAGATTAGGGGTGCGTGGGTGGCTCAGTTGGTTAAGAGTACAACTTTGGCTCAGGTCATGACTCCTGGTTGGTGATTTTGAGCGCTGCATCGGTCTCCACGCTGACAGTGGGGAGCCTGCTTGAGATTCTCTCCCTCACCCTCACCCTCTACCCCTCCCCCATTCTCTCTCTCTCTCAAAATAAATAAACTTTAAAAAATAAAATACTATAGATTAAATTAATTACTATAGATTAAAAGACTATAGACTAATAAAGCAACACTTTGAGGAAGATGTACAGCTTTGCATGCATACATTAGAAAGAAGTGTTAAAATTAATGATAATAAGCTTCCAAGCTAGGAAGTTAGAAAAAGAACAAGAAAAAAAAAAGCAAAGAAAGTAGCAGACGAGGGGCGACTGGGTCGCTCAGTCAGTTAAGCGTCCAACGTTGGCTCAGGTCATGATCTCGTGGTCCGTGGTTTCGAGCCCCGCCTCGGGCTCTGTGCTGACAGTCAGAGCCTGGAGCCTGCTTCAGATTCTGTGTCTCCTTTCTCTCTCCTCCCCCACTCATGCTCTGTCTCTCTCTTCTCAAAAATAAACGTTAAAAAAAAAAAAAGAAAGAAAGAAAATAGGAGACGATAAAGATTAGAGCAGAACTGATTGAAACAGAACAGAAAGAAACAAAATAAAGAATCAACAATGCTAAAAGTTCTTTGGAAAGAATAACAGACAAGTTTCTAACAGTACTGCTTAATACTGCAACCATTAGTCATCTGTGGCTATTTAAATTTAAATATAGATGAATTGAAGTTAAATACCATTAATGTAGTTCCTCATTATGCTAGCTTCAAGGGCTCAATAGCCACATCTGGCTAGTGGCTACCTCATTGGACAGAGCAGAAAAGAGCATTCCCCCCTCACTGAAAGTTTTCTTGGATAGCTTTGCTCAAACAAGTCAGATCATAAAAAAAGAGGAGGCCTATACAAGGTCCCTGCCCTCAGGAAATGTTTGGCCTCATGAGAGAAAAAGACAAATTACACAGGCAACTACAACATGATAGAATTATTCTCATGCACTCCGATGATACTGAGAAGTTAAGGGTTCTATGCAACCACATAGGAGGAACATCTAGCCCAAGTCTGCATCACCCTAGAGGGTTTCTCAGAGGAAGATATTTTTTTAAGGTAAGTATGAGGTAGCCAGAGAGCTAGGAAGAGAATGTACTTGGCTAGAAGCCCTGACCCCTCGGAGACAAAAGGTGACGGTATCGAGTACATCTATCCATCACGACCTAGATGTCTAACACTGTAAATTTCAATTTCACCCAACAAATATTGACTAGAGTCCTGATGCAGAGAAGGCATCTGTTCTACTCATTGGGGTAAGAGAGTGTGAGAAAGAGCCATACTTTCGAGGAGCTCATAACACAGTGGGGAGATAGACCTTAAAGACAAAAAATCATGCAGAGGTTGCATAGTATCCCTATCAGCTTTAGAAGCCACCTAAGCCATACACTAGTGATCATTTACTCTAAGGTGTATAAGATATGGTGGGTTTTTTAACTGACAGAAGAGAAGACTGGAAGAGAATTTAGGGAGAAGTAGGGAGAAAGAAGAAGGAAAGAACAGAGGCTTGGCAAGGATCTTGACAGCATGGATACACTGCTAAGCACATATCTCCCTACCATATTAATGGAGGTGGGTAGGCAGGAAGAAAAAGGCACTTATTAGCAGCTTGTTATATCCTCCTGATCACCTTTATCCATTGCCAGCCATGTTCCCCCTGCCCTGCATGGAGAAGACTGTGCTTGCCAAGATCTAGGTACAGCAAGGAGGATGGTGTGGATGGACAGAAAACATCAAGAGACAGAGTCACATGTAAGAAGCCAATATCCTCTTACCCTCAGCACTGCCTCTTAATGGGCCACAGAGCCCTGGGTTGATGGCACCCAGAAAAGCAAAATAGATACTGCTATTTTTCTTCCTTCTCAGAAAACTGGAAGACGATCTACACTTTCCAAAGTTCAGTTAATTCAGGAACAAATACATATTGACATTTCTGTGTTCCAAACTCTAGAGAATCAATGATGAACAAGAGGGTTGTTTTGTTTTGTTTTGTTTTGTTAATTATTGCATGGGGGCTTGTAGAAGAGAAAGATACAAAAAACACAAGGGAAAGTACATGGTGCCATTAGAGTACATAGGAAGGGTACCCAGTCTACCCTTGGGTGGTGGTGGGGTTGGGGATCATGGCAGGCTTCCATGAGAAAGATGGTTCCATCTAATGATATACCATCTAATGATATGTGACACTTTGTTTCCTTTAAACCCCAGGGCATAGGTTCAGGGGTTAAGGGAGGAGATATCTGGCTACACAGGAAAAAGAGCAGTGGTATGGAGGCCAGATCTACTACAACCCAAGTAAAGTCAGCTTTCCCAGTCATTGGTGTGGTCTCCTTCTAGGGCACCTTATGAATAACAACAAACATGTTGTTTCCAAGGCCAGGGTTCAGTGCCAGGTTAATCTAATCCCTAAGTCTTGAAATAACAGGAAGCACAAAGCAGACCTGACCCCAACTGGCCCTGCTGCTTTGTTGAAAGCCAATCACCTGCTGCTTTGCTAGCCAATCACCAGCTCCCAGAGCTGGAGGCCATGCCAGAAAAAATGTGGGTCCCAGGAGCAAGGTGTTGAAGTTGAAGGCAGAATTCATCCACATCTAGCCCCAGACAGGAGGTTGCAAAAGGGAATTCTGAAATATGAAATATGTAATGCAACCAACGCTGGCATCTTAACCAGATGGGAGGGAGATGGAGGGATGGATGCATGGATGCATGGATGTGTGGATGGATGATTAGAAGAAAGAGTAGAGGGAGGAGCAGAATATGCAGCAGAAAGCCTCTGGGGTAGAAGGGAAAACTAGTGTCATGTGGCCAACCAGTCGGGAAATGCCTCTGGTTAGAAATAAGCCAACTACACCTCCCTGGAGTTGACCACATGACATTTTTCTCTAGTTTTCGGCCAAAACCAAGTTTGTGCCATCAGTGCTGAAAGGCTTAAAATTCAAAGGAAACATTTCCACCGCTGCGGGTGGTGTCTGGGGAAGTCCGTGTTAGTTAGCTCTACCCTGACCTGAAGGATGATCACTTACTTTCAGGACAGGGACTAAGAGAGAGTTGTCACCAGGAAAGATTAAAAATGAGACCAAAGCAACCACGACCACAACAAAAAGAGAGAGAGAGAGAGATAAAGAGAGACTTAGAAAATGAACACCTACTTGCTTTCGGATGAACAAGTTGAGTCAAAGTGGTGTTGAGGTGATAGATCCTATATTATATGTAGCCAAGAACCCCCCAGAACTAAACAAATACAGTGGTTTTCCTTTCCCCCAAAAAATATGATTGTTGCAGCCTCTCCTGGTGGGGAGAAGGTGAGAAACACATTCTAAAATGCATAAAGATTTACTTAATGTATATAATTCAATTGACTGTTTTGTCTTGTCTCTTTTGTGTTTTGTTCTATTTTGTTTCGAATTTACTTCTGTTGAGCCAGCCTGAGTTGCAGTGGTGAAGCAGCAAGAGATGGTTTTCTTACTTCAGGAAAATGCCACCTTTCTTCCTCACCCCTTCCCTTTGCAGTCGCCTCCCACCCCCCACCTGTTCCTCTCTGTCTGTACATCTGCACTACCCTCAGCATCCAGGGCTCCTCATGCCAAGGCTTTGACAAGCATCCTTTGTATTATTGTGCACTACAGCCCTGTGGAGAGGCCAGCCAAAGTATCATTTTTGCCATTTTACAGATGCGAACACTGAGAACAAAGAAGTATAATGACTTGTACTGTAGTAAATGGCAGAGTTCTAATAAGAACCCAGGCCTTTCAACCCAAGTCTCAGACTTTCTTCAAGCAGATCATACTGGATAAGTGAAGTTAATTATATGTCAAACCAAATTTGTGCTCACACAAATTTGTATGAGCTATATCATGGGTAGCTATATCACGGATCCCTAAAAGTGATGCTTCTGAACTAACAGCTATGCATGATACATCCTCAGTTGGTTAAAATATTCCTCTTACATATATGACATCAAAAACACCAGTCACTTAGAGAAATGGCTGAACTATAATGTCTCTTATTTAAGAATATTTTTTAGTGGTGCCTGGGTCACTCAGTCACTTAAGCGTCCAACTCTTGGTTGTGGCTCAGGTCATGATCTCACAGCTTCATGGGTTTAAGCCCCATGTTGGGCTCTGCCGCTGGCAGTGTGGAGCCTGCTTGGGATTCTCTCTCCCTCTCTCTCTGCCCCAACCGCACCTGCACTCTCTCTGTCTCTCTCAAAATAAATAAATAAACTTAAAAAAAAAAAAAGAATATTTTTTGAGTACTGTAGTGGATGCTATGGCATTACCACCCAGATCCCTGCATCCAGAATTAAATAAAGCACACTCATTATTCCCTTAGCTTTGGAGAGTTTGGGCAGCAGCTGACAACTCTAGGTGAGTTATTTCCTGGGAACTGCCCTCTGGCCCGTGAAAGCTGCCTTTCTTGAGGCCTCCACTGGGAGAGCCAACCTTCATCCCATGACTAGCAGATGAGTAATGAAAGCCCACTTCGCTTGCCTCAAGAGGGCAGGGTTCTGAAGGGGTCATTCCAGCTTTAGAGTTACCCAAGGTATTGATGGGATCTCATGAGGTTTTCCATTTCGACTCTTTCCTCTACCCATCCTACTGCCTTCATTCCCTCTCAGGTGTGAGAATATCCCCGCACACAAATCCCTGTCTCATGTAGATGTTTTCCTGTGGAATTCTATCAAAGACAAGCACAGTGAGATAGGCACTGTAAGCTGCCTTTAAAGAAGTTGGCCTGGTGGGGGAGGCAAAGAAGCAAAGGAGTAATCACAGTATAGGATGGCATGTCTACAGTGGAGCTATAAACCCCAGGGGGGAGCTGGGATGGCAGGGTGTAAATTCCAGTCACAGAAAATAGTGTATCCCTTGATAGTCTTTTGTTATAAAATGTAGATGTCCTTGGTTCCTCTCTCATAACACTGATTTCAATGGCCAAGAAGGCTGTGATGATCCATTCGGATATGAGAAGAAAAGGCCAAAGGACTAGCTCAACCAAGATTGTGACGTTTACATTTCGGAGAAATGAGGATTTTTTTTTTCTGCCCTTTTCCTTGAGATATCTTTCTACTGGTTAAGGATAGCCTAACTTCTAAAATTCAACATGTTTTATCTAAAGATTTGCAGCAGGTAATTCATAAATGTTTTTGTAGTGACTGATTTGTAACCCTGAGATTAAGACTTTTTCTGGGAATGCTGCAAAACAGTGACTTTGCAGAAATAATCAAATGTGTAATCATGAATGTAGAGTTCATCTGCTCCTCAATCTATAATGACTAGATAAATTAGAATTCCAGCATGCCCCTGTAGTGGATGTGTGTGGAGCATGATGGATGGGGGGTACAGTGTCAGGGCTCAGGGGCTCCTCAACTCCAAGGACTAAGTGATATTTAAACCCATCCTCAAATGGCCTCACATGGCTAAAATTACTTTGGGCCTGGCTTCTCCAATCTCTGGAAGCCATGTTTTATTAACTTAATCCCTAGGCTCTATTGGTTGGTTGATAGCTGTTCATTATAATCCCCCAACTCCTCTAAAATAGATAATGATATATAGGTAGATGATGATGATGAGATGATAGATAGATAGATAGATAAAATAAAAGCTGAAGTTGATCTTTAAAGCAGCCCCTGGGGAAGACCAAGCAGCCCCAGAGTCCTTTCTCTTTAGCCCACCCATATTGGGGGTTTCTCCAGCCAGGAACTTCCTATGAGGAAGAGGAGGAGAAAAGACTATCAGAGGCCAAAATCCTCAGTCATTCAGAGAAGACATGAAAGATAGTATCGGCCACTGGTGTTTAGATTGCACTTTATCAGCCCTTAGAGAATCTCAAAGGTCCCTGGGACACTTTGTCATCATGGAGGGATTTTCTTAAGGTAGGGGTTTCCCCAAGAGTCTCTGACAAGTTTCCCTGTCTGTAGTTGCCCAGAGCCCTCTGTCTCACTGTCCAAATGACCGGATTTTGTTGATCATCGGATGTGTGATGCTACACATATTAACTGAGATATAAATAACTGGAATTTTTTTCGACCCTTTGCTTTCTTTTGGGGTGGAGATAAGTTTGCTGCAACCTTCAAAGTGAACAAAAGTAACATAAATTCCAGTGTCCTGGGACAAGTAAACTGTCAGTCCAAACTGTTATAATTCTCACAACCAGTCTCTAAAATATTTTTACTATTAATCTATCCTATTTAAGGAGAGGCAGCATGGTATATTGGAGGAGTATATCTGACTTCAAATCCCAGGTCTACCAGTTAGAGTTAATGTCACATTGAGCAAGTTACTTAGGCCCCTAAGCCTCAGGTGTGTCTATCAGTAAAGTGGGTGTTCTAACGACATGTCATTGCAGTTCTTATGAAGAGGAAAGGAATTGTTAGTGAAACACAGGACTTGTGTGCTTACCAAATGGTAGCCATTCTTTTGTATTTTTTTTTTTTAATATTAAACATGCGATGCTAGTTTCTGCTGTGCTTCTGGGTTGTTTTTTTTTATGTTTATTTATTTTGAGAGAGAGAAAAAGTATGAGCAGAGGAGAGGCAGAGAGAAAGAGAGAGAGAGAGAGAGAGAGAGAGAGAGAGAATCCCCAGCAGTCTCCCCCTCAGCATAGAGCCCAATGAGAGGCTTGATCTCACAACCTTGAGATCATGACCTGAGCCAAAATCAAGCATCAGACACTTAACCAACTGAGCCACCCAGGCACCCCTCATGACTATTCTTGGTATAGTTTTACCCACTATAAATACTCACTACAAAAATTCACTGTCATTAAAGACAAAAAAAAAAGAGTTTCATTTAATTTCTTGATGCCTAAGTATCTTTATGCATAAAAAAAATACTATAGGACTGGCTGAATTCTGCAGTTTCTTTCAACTCAGACTTTCTACAGTTCAGTTATAACTAACATGAATGAAACAGATAGAGAAACCATTATTTTTTTAAGTTTCTTTTTTTTAATGTTTTATTTATTTTTGAGAGAGAGAGCAAGCACAAGCGGGGGCAGGGGCAGAGAGAGAGGGCAACAGAGGATCTGAAGCAGGCCCCTTGCTGACAGCAGAGAACCTGATGCCAGGCTTGAACCTGCGAGCTGCGAGATCTTTACCTGAGCTGAAGTTAAACACTTAATCGACTGAGCCACCCAGGCACCCGAAACTATTATTTTTATATAGAACTTTAACAAATGTGTTCGATAGAAAATTAGATGAATCAGAACACCACATTTCCTAGCATTTTGACTAATTAAAATGTGACAGTTGTTTTTAAAGCATTTCAGATTAAAAGGAATAACAAGAACATTCAAGAGTCTATAACATAAAATTCCATTCCCTGTACCACAAATGTCATTATAGCCCTTACCTGAAAAACCGGGTAGTAATGTAATTAATTCTTTGAATTGTTGTGATGATTCAGGTTTTAAAGAAATGCAAATCATTAAGCCTAATTGCCTGGCACATAATAAGAGCAAAACAAGAGCAGCTATTTGTATTAGCTGGTATAACAAAAGCATTTCCAAACACTCCTGGATCTCTGCAGGAATGGCTCCTCCACTCACTGATTCATTCATTCAACCAATATCTACCGAACACACATTGTTTACAAGGCACTGGTCTAGTCACTGGCAATGGGGACGCGAGGGTGAAGAGAGGGCTCTCTCTGAGCCCATCTCCTTTGAGAATATTTCTCTGACCACTCGAGCCTGGGTCACACCCCATCCAACACACCACCCTGTCACCCCTGCAGGTCACTACGATTTGATTCAGAAGTGCTTATCACTACCCAAAATTATCTTTTTCATGTATTTGTTGACTCACTTATTTTCAGTTCGCTCACTCCAGCCCAACCCCCCCAGGACACACATTCCACGGAGGCAGGAACTGTGTCTTCTCACTTACCACTGTATTCCCTGCACGGTACAGGCTTAGGCTGACTCAGGGCTCACATAATTCAACCTCACTTTCATAGCAAAACTCCAGAGAAGAAAATCATCAGAAAAATTCATTTGCTTTTCTTTGTTGGTTATGTTGATGTGTGGAATTAATGAAAGAAAAGCTGAAAAGAGGTGAGATCATTTAATTCACAGAAGCAAACACCCATGAACAATGGCCTTCAATTATCCGGAAGTCTGGGTTCTAATGCTGTGAGACTGTGTGCAACACAGCCTCCCCAACCACATCCTGATCTATAAAATAGAAAGGACGATGTCCTCTCTGACAAACCCGCTTGTAGAGCCATCATAGGGCAAAAACATACAAATACACAAATGTAGCTGCCATTCAGACCCTATTCCTTACCACATTCTTCACACGCATCTGCCCAGCTGGATCTTACACAAGCGAGCCTTTGAAGTACAGAAGAGCAGGGATCATTTTCATTCTGTTTTCCAGAAAAGGATACTGATACGTACAGAGTTCTTCGGACTGTGGTAAGAAAAGAGCAAGGAGAGAAGGGGGAAGGAGGAAGCAAAGGGTCAAGCAGCATATTTGCAAGATGCTATTGTTCATCCACACTCACTTTCATCATTTCCTGTGACCCTCTCAGGCACCCTCGTCCCACTTTATAAATGAGGAAACTGAAGTCCAGAGAGTTTAAGGGAATGGCTTTCCCACAGGGAGCCTACTGGTAAATGGAGACAACAGGCTCCACCCATTTCAAACCCCACACACTTCATTTTCACCCTGTTGCTTCCAAGAAATGATCAAGGGCAAGAAATTTGGGAGGAGACAAACATGCTATGAAAAAGAAAATTTTTAATTACTCAATAATTTTTTAAATAAAGGAGAATTATCAACTCTTTATTTTTTTTCCCAGTTGAACTTTGGGGGGAAATGTATGTGGAGCAACATGAGGTTCGCCACGGGGAAGACTTTAATAACAGATACAGTGTTTTCGTCACTAATGAGCTAATGAAAGATACCTTTGGAATAGGGTTCCAAGATGTGTGTAAACCCTGACACCAGGGCGCCTGGATGGCTTAGTTGGTTGAGTGTCCAACTTCAGCTCAGGTCAGGATCTCGCAGTTTGTGGGTTCCAGCCCCGCGTTGGGCTCTGTGCTGACAGCTCAGAGCCTGGAGCCTGCTTCGGATTCTATGTCTCCCTCTCTCTGCCCCTCCCCTGCTCACGCTCTGTCTCTTTCTCTCAAAACTAAATAAACATACATACATACATACATACATAAAAATTCTGACATCAAACCTTTCATCATTCTAGGAGGATTTGAATGAGAGTCTATGTGAAGACAAAGATGTTAACTTAAAGTTTCTAGTTGTGATCTTTGATCTTTATAAAACAGAACTGTCTTTTTAAATTATAAAAGGATACATTTTTACACACTTTTAAAAATTCAGAAGTGAATAATATAGACAGTACCCCCACAAACTCGCCTCATAATCCAGAGACAATCATCATTAACAGCTTGACATAGTTACTGTCTACACTGTATTTGTTTATGCATGCATAAACTTTTACCTGCTTGTGACCATTCTGTACATACTGTTCTCTAACCATTTTTTCTCACTCTTTATGATAGACAGTGTCTCAAGTCAATAAGATAGATCTACCTTTTTCTTTTCAATAGCTACGTAGTGGATATACCATAAGTATTATTTCCTTTGTCTTTGTTTAGGAATTTAATACAATCTTTTCAGAGACGGAACATATTGTTCCACCAGTTTTTTTTTTTTCATTCTCCTGTCCAGTTTGAAGTTCCCACACAATTTTAGTAGGTCCTACTATATAGGTGTGAAAACAGTCATTTCTTTCTTTCCCAGAAGCTTTGGCCACTTGGTCCACTAATTCCGTGTATGTAAGAAATACTGACCAAAAAAATAAGCATTCATTTCTAGAACAAAAAAGGTCTTCAGGTAAAGGTTACGGAGTCTTCTGCTTCATACAGAACTTGTGAAAAATAAAATCTTTATTGCATGAGGCTCAAAGTCAATATCCCATGGCCGGAGAAGTGACCACAATTTCACATCGTGGAAGTACTTAGAATGCTTATAAACCACGTAAAGGACTTTGGACTTCATCCTGGAGGCAGTAGGAGTCGGTGGGATATGGATGTGTTCTTTAACTGGAGGACAGCATGATCAGATAAATGATATAGAAAGATCTCGTGGGCTGAAGATAACGGTTTAAAATGAGGAAAACCCAAGGGTGAGAAGACCCAGTTGCTCATGAATGAAAAGTTTCTTTTAAAGATTTAAGTATTATACTTTATTAATACTTTATTTTTCTAAAGCTACTGCTCTATATACTTTATTAAGGTATTAAGTATCGTTGGGGAAAATTGACTCTAAGCCTGGGTATAATCACGCTGACAGAACTATAAATACAAACTCTGACCTTACCTTCACCTTCTAAAATGTCCCTTGCTCTTGGTAAATTGCCAAAGAACTGACTTTCACTTCCAAGCTTCTATTCCTTACCACATGAACCTCTCTCTCTAGAGGACTACTCAAGGATCCTCCCAACATGGGAGCTACTCCCTCCACAGCAAGAGAAAGGGCAAGGAGGAAGCCTAATTAGCCTTATGACCTAATCTCAGAAGTCACACAATGTCACATCCACCACATGTATTTCATTAGAAGTAAGTCATTTAGTCCTAATCACACTTAAGGGGAGAGGAACTAAGTATCATCTCTTGAAGAGGGGAGGGTCAGAGAATTCATTGACATATTTTAAAACCACCACAGGAGTCCAGTTTCAAATCCAGACGGATGCCCATGAGAACCAGAGCCTGAGGGGACTGTGAGACATAATTCTCCAGGAATTGATGAAAGCAAAAGGAAATTCTTCGGACTTCTACAGACCTTAGAAGTGGGTGGTTTAGTTTATCTAGACAGCTGAGGCGTGGGGAGGCCAGATGATATTTTAGTAATACTATGAACCTCCACATATTATCAGCTCTGTTAATGAGAGCATAACATCTAACTCTTTCCTGTCATTCCTCGTGAACTATGAGAACATCTCAAGTATTTCATCATTTCTATGTATTCCAAATTTTAACTCCAACCAAGAAAATTTAGCACAAACATTAGTGTTCAGGGAGTGTGTTCTTCTCTTCTGGAGCAGGATTAGACATATTTCATTTGGAGAATGTGAACCTTAAAACAAGCCTTCAAGTACCTGGATACTCTTTTCTGTTCAGGCTTCTGTGAAAGACAACTTTAGCTCATGTGTGTTTGTGTGCTAGAAATTAGATTGAGAAATTACATTCTTAAACCAGGTTATTGAGCCAGTCGGACACTGTAGGGTACAGGCAGGAATAAACTTTACTTTTTATCACCACTGTCCCCCTTTGAATCCTGCATAATTAATTCATTTACCCTCCCCTAAATGAAATCTCAAGCAGACCTCATAGTTTTTCCAATCACTCTCAAACAGTAAAATGCTACTATATTTTATCTGGCCTAAAATGAGCATACCTTTCCATTTTAACATCTCCTCTCTGAGTCTTAATGTCATCGTATAATCACAATTGGAGGGGTTGTTTTTTTTCCTTTCTTAGTTGTATATGAAATAATGGAGCATCTTATCATCAATAGCATCTTAGAGTCAATGAAACATAGTATCTCTTCTTCTACTATTAAAAAAATCTATTTAAGCATAGTAACCAAAATTCTATTCTCATCAAATTTAAAACTTCTTCCTTCTGGGGGCTCTGGCCTACTGCAGGCTTGGAAGCTGGTAATGAAAAACAAAAGGGGGGTGCTTAGATTCGTATCTACCTCTTATTCTACCGTCTCCTTCACTCCCTAGCTGAGGCCTTGGGACCTCTCAGGGATTGGAATAAAGTGAGTGAAAAGAAGTCAGGGTAAATAAAAGTACAGTTACAGTACAGCTAGTTATACTCTGGCAGAGATAACCTCTCTGTGAGGGATGTTCTAAATGTCAATTCTTTCTTTCTTGGAGTGGTTTTGTGGCTTTTTCAGAGACAACTTCCATCACTGGAAATCTCTCGCCTACGGTTCCTTTGACGTACACCATGCGTCCTCCAGCTGGCCACTTACAACTTCCTCTTTAGCCACTGGTTTCTTATAGCCCACCCCTCCATTGGGTCAGTCCCTTTGTGTGGAGTCCCATTCGGAACAACCCAGTAGGATTCCCTCCTGTGGGGCCTCACGGGTTCATGGGGAGTTCAAGCATCCCTTGTCACACCAGCGGCTAGAAGTTGTGGTGGATTCCAGGAGGGCCACCTTCCCTTGTTCTGCTACAAGTCAGTGGAGCTCAGGCCAGTGACGCTCACCTTTAGACTCTGTGGTTGTGGGTCAGCTGCTAGTCCCTGCATCCCTCCGACTTGAAGGAACACACGAAAACCCTCCAGATGTCTCCATGAAGCATCCTCACTGGGTCTGAGGACACCATCTTATTACTTGCCACTTGGAATGGTCAGTCTTGAGCAACCTGACTTCTGTTTTACATTTCATCGTCAACTTTGAGACAAACACACTCACACATAAAATGCTAAGTAAATCAAATTTTGTTTATTAAATCAATTCCTGGACTACTTTTTCAAAAAAAAAAGTTGAGAAATTCTTTGTCATAAAAAATATGAGTAAGGTGAGATATAGTAACTATTTACTTTATGCTAGGTCAAATTATATACTTTTGAGGTATTGAGGACAAAACCTCAACAATGTGGTTATGTCTCCTAAGACTGCATAACCTAAATCTAATCATGAGGAAATGGCAGATAAAGACTCCAAATACAGAAATCAAATCAAATTATCAGCTTTCATACTGACAAAGATAATTGGGGGAATTTAGAGGCCAAATGCTAATGCCTGCTAGTATCTCACTCCTGAATTAATCAGACTTCACACGGGTCCCCCCCCCCCCCCCCCGCCCAGTTCTGTGCATAAACCATAGGCCTCTTAATTCAGGGGACAATGTCTCCCCTAGGAGAAAAGGACCCTAAAATACATGCGGGGCTCTGGGGTAGGCAGATCTAAAAGAGAAAAGAACCCAGAAAGGGCTGAAATACACATCCTCACAAGGCCCCCAGCAAAATTACAAAGATGAGCTTTGTAGATAGTTCCCCTTCCTAGGGGGGGATCTAGACCCTCAGGCACAGGGCTTGAAGACTCGACAACATCTTAGCTGGAATTAACACTTTCCTCCAGGTGAGATATACTCCAGGTAAGCCTAGCTTTCTTCCAAGGCACAAGTCCTGAAAGTTAGCTCAGGAATTAAAAAAATAATAATAATAAAGAAAGAAATTCCTTTTTTTTTTTTTAATGTTTATTTTTGAGAGACAAAGATAGACAGAGTGTGAGTGGGGGAGGGGCAGAGAGAGGAGACACAGAATCCAAAGCAGGTTCCAGGCTCTGAGCTGTCAGCACAGAGCCTGACACAGGCTGGTACTTATGAACCATGAGTTTCAGCCCCCAATCACCAGCACAGAGTCAGCCTGTGTAAGTGGTACCCCTTCATGATCAATTCCTTCTCTTAATCTCAATCTCACTGAAGCTTTGAGTAGGACAGATTTTAGGGTGGAAATTCTCTTCCTTTTCTACCACATGGTTGAAAATTCTACTTTGATGGCCCGTGCAGGGATTCTGTGAAGAAGAGAAAGTGGATCCCTCTACATGAGAGAGCTGAATACTTTAGCGGTGTCCGTTTGCTGTCCATTATACAGGTTTTGTTTTTCCTTCTGGTTTATCATTTGCCTTCAATTTTTTTGACATTGGCCGAAAGACAACTTTTTATGACTTTTATGTGCAGAAAACTCAACAGCGTCCACTTAGCCCAGTTTGGTGACCTTTAGCCTTTGCCTTCTCCGACTTGGCAATGCGAGCTACTGACTTTGGACCCTGATGTTGCCTCCCCAGTGACAGGCTATCTCATCATATCTGTCATTGTCACTGGCCCTGCTGGCTTCCACCAGCTTAGCCAGAACCCTTTTGTCTTCTGAGTTAATTTGTGTGAAGGTGACAGTGGTGCAGGTCTTCCAGTGAACCAGATGCCCCAGCCTAGTCTTCCCCTGTATGATGCCACAGGGAACCCCCATATTACGACACAGGGCAAGCAGGAAGACAGCCAGCTCAATGGGATCCACACCATATGCAATCACCACCAGCTGAGCCTTCTTGTTTTCCATCAAGGTGGTGACAGCGTTAACCACAGCTTGAAGGGCAGGAGGCCTCTTAGTGGGGACATCCCCTTTGCTGGCAGCTTTCTTCTCAGCCCAGGCCAACGATCTCTGCTTCTTCTCTTCCTTTTTCTCTGGTCTCTTCCTGTGGGCCAGCTTAAGCAGCTGAGAGATGTTTGGTGGTCCAAGAACTGGGTGAATTTGTTAATCTGGGAGGCAGACACTGATAGAGAATAGCCCTTTGCCACTGCAGCCGGAGGTAGTGGGGCCATTTGACAGAGCAGGTAAGGTCCCTTTTGGGCTGGATGTCCTGTCTAATGCCAAAATTCTTGGGCCTTTTCTCAAACAGGGGATTGACCACCTTCTTGGCCTCCTGCTTCTTCACAACAGCAGGGGCCAGGGCCACCTTCTTCCCCTTAGCCTTCTTTCCTTTTGGCATCTTTGATGGGCGGAGGAGAGAGCCATTGACTTCAATTTTATGTGATTTCCTAAATACAGATATTTTGAATACTTAGCATGTTAATAGAAAATTCAAAGACAGTAAAGAATTCATTAGGAACACAAGATAAAACCTTTTAACATTTTTAGTTATTAGCAACTCACTCATTCATCGGAAAATTGAGTTTTATTTTCAACTATGTGTGTACCATGCCCACTTTACTTCAGAATCACTTTGGAACATCAGATCTCATGCAAAAATACCTCTAATTTTGTGTCTCTGAAGCAGTAACACGTTCATTGGGACAGCATATTTTAGCATCTCTCTCATAGATCTTAAGTTTTCTAAGAAGGTACGAGACTGATCTGATTTTCAAGAAGTTATCTCACTTTTGATCTTCTCTGGGTTTTTCTTTCTTTTAAAAGACCATACTCCCTTTAGATAATCTCTCCTAGAATTCAGCACATTTTTATAGACTATCAATACTTCTCTTGAAAACTTGTCAATTTTCATTAATCACAGAAAGCATATCTTTTCTCTTCACATATTACACACACTTTTTAGCGTGGAAGCTAAATGTCCTTATTCTGAACTATCTGGTCATTCAGGTTTAAGTGTATCTGTAGTATGTAAATAGCAATATTTGGATTTTGCATTTGAAGGCAAGCCTAGGAGTCTTAGTCTTATAATAGGGACATTTGGAGCACTCATATTAATTATTCTAAGCAATGTGCTTAGTATATCATCTTGTATTTCTATTTTTATACTTCTTGCTATTTCCCTTCTTTATAATCCTATCTTGCTGCATTGACTTGTATTAGCTTTTTCTTGTTTTCTAGAACTTACTGGTCATATGCCCTATTTATACTATTGTCATCTTGACATAATAGTTATCATAATAAATACATCTGAACCCATATTTCTGTATAAAAATCAATCATGATTTCCACGTGTGAAATACGACAACCTCTCCCCTACCTATCTTACTAGTTTTAACTGAGCTCTCTGATCCAAACAATTATTCTGTTTTTTCTTACTTTATATATCTTATCTTCTAAGAAATATTGTTTACATTTTCATTATGTTATAATCTTAGTAACAACTCTAAAATTTACTGGCCTGTCTGCTTACTGATTTTTGCTTTACATCCTTCTTCCCATTCTTGAGCTCTTAATTTTGATTCATTTCTCAGCCTATTGAACCAAAAGAACACTTGCTAAGTCTCCATTAGGCTGTATATGCTATTGCCCCCACCTACACTTTCCTCAGCCTTAATGCCCACCATTTGATTGTATCCAACATTCTACTCTGTGTTCCCACAGCAACGTCCATTGTGCATACTTCTGATATGGAACTTATTTCATTCTGTGCATGCACTACTGGAATTTAAGCTCCTTGAGAAAGTGAAAATTAGTAGTAGGAAACCTCATTAAAATGGAGTCAGGAAGTTTCAGCAGGGGGAGCTCTCATGAACTACAATTATAGTCAATTACAGACCCAACAGGAAGAGCCAGGTTTGACCTTGCCCAGACTTGACCTTGTACATGGATACAACTCTACTATTCCAGCCAGAAGAAGAGATACTTTCCTCATTCCCTACTCCACCACCCACCCCCATCTCCCCACCCCTACAACAGCTCAGTCAATGAGAAGCCACCACACTTCAAACTCTTAGTTTACAGCAATGGACTTTTAGTTCATAACAGCCTTCTCAACATGCCCCCTTTCTTCTTAAAAAAGCATACCTCTCCTTTGTCCGCCAGACTTGCCTACAGTTTTATGACAGCCTGTTTGTCCCAGATTGCAATTCTCTTTCATTCCTGAATAAACCCATCTTTTGCTGTTAAAATAACTGGCAGTTTTAATTTTAATTTTAACAAGAGCAATTGTGGTTTTTTTTCCCCTCTGTCATTTCTGCTTTGTTTCAAGTTAGCTACAAAGAGTCTGGGAAGCAAAAAATAGAGACTCTGTCACTATTGAAAGAAGAAAATCATTAGCTGAATTATTTAATATTTGATCACTGGGAACATTTCAGTATTCCATGTGCCATGCTGTAATGCTGAATTTGTAGACAGAAACATGGAAGAGAGAGAGCTGAAAGACATCATTCCCTTCTAGGAGCCATTCATCTGATAGTCAAAGCCACACTCTCCCACGTGAGGTACAATCAAGAAGAAGGCTGAGCACCAGACATGAGCTACGCCCACACTTAAGTGACAGGAGAACGGAGCGGGGCAGGTGGTGATGAGGAGAAGCAGGTAGCAGATTGAATCAACCCAGTGCCGACAGAAGTGGTCAACAGTATCTAACAATGGAGAAAGATCATGAAAGATGAGGGATGAGAACAAAAACAAGGTCGTTAGAGGTTGATGATCTTGTTTTCCATCTTTTATATATGATTAAGTCATCTCTGTGCCTTTCAGTTGTTATTTAAAACCGTGAATATTTAGATAAACAAAACCTCTGGCCAGCCTGGGTACTTGCTGAAATGGGTCAATTAGCATATTTGAAAATTCAATATACTGTAGTCACATGCATGGAAATAAATGGTAAAAAGATTTTAAAAATTAATGTGGCATTTCAATCCCTCTCTATCTCAATCCCCATAAAAGTTGCTTTAATAAATTAAATGTTCCATTCATATTTCTTATAGCATAAAAGTCTAATCACCTTTAGGGGCGCCTGGGTGGCTCAGTCAGTTGAGCGTCCGACTTCAGCTCAGGTCACGATCTCGCGGTCCGCAAGTTCGAGCCCCGCGTCGGGCTCTGGGCTGATGGCTCAGAGCCTGGAGCCTGCTTCCGATTCTGTGTCTCCCTCTCTCTCTGCCCCTCCCCCATTCATGCTCTGTCTCTCTCTGTCTCAAAAATAAATAAACATTAAAAAAAAATTTTTTTTAAAAAGTCTAATCACCTTTAAATGTAAACTTTATTTATTTTTATTTATTTTTGAGACAGAGAGAGACAGAGTATGAACGGGGGAGGGTAAGAGAGAGAGGGAGACACAGAATCCAAAGCAGACTCAGACTCTGAGCTGTCAGCACAGAGCCCGACGCAGGGCTCGAACTCACAGACCATGAGATCATGACCTGAGCCGAAGTCGGACGCTTAACCGACTGAGCCACCCAGGCGCCCCAAATGTAAACTTTAAATGTAAAAAGTCTTGTCATCAAGAAAAAAAGAATATCAGATAAAAAATATCATGGCAGAGTTATTCACCTATTTGCATTTAACCACAGTCTATTGCTTTAGGAAAAGATTACTAAGGATTTGGAAAACTCCATGAAATCATATTCACATCTGTGAAGGCAAAAAAATGTGTGTATATATATATATATATATATATGTATGTATCACCCAAGTGTACTGTACATTGTACAGGCTCATGATGAAAGAGAATCTGCTTTTGGCGTTCACACTGATTCTTTGGCAATTTTCAAGGGCAAGGGCAAGAAGGTACTTCTACTTAAACATATAGTTTGTCACTGAATAGCTTATCAAGATTGTATCAGTTTTCTCTAAAAATCTTTGCACTCAGAGGAATTTCTTCATTACCACACATAACATGAGACGTTTCAGAACAGAGGGCTTTTTCAAATGAGAAATTCAATATTTAGAAGGAAACTTATCGTTTATGGCCAAAACCACATGATGATTAATTTATTTGTTGAAATAAGTGTGTGTCAAGAACTTAACTATATTTAAGTGTGGTGTACATCAGTGTTTCTCATACCATCTATGGCAAAGGACCTTTTTTCCCTAGCCCATCATGATCTAATACCTTTGAAAAATATAATAAAAATAAGTTACTAAACAAAATAACTTAAAAAACAGCCCAACTTCTTATTATTACTTTCCACAGAATAAAATTACTCTCTCAAATTGCCCTTATAATGTTCTAAATACTCTCATTTTCTGTTCTTATCTATTTGTTGGCTACTGATAGTGGTGGCCCAGCCCCAGTCCATGGACCACTTTTGAGATATGATATTCACCATAAACTGATACTCATGGGGCACCTGGGTGGCTCAGTCGGTTAAGCGTCCAACTTCGGCTCAGGTCATGATCTCATGGTTCAGGAGTTCGAGCCCCGCTTTGGGCTCTGTGCTGCCTGGAGCCTGCTTCGGATTCTTTGTCTCCCTTTCTCTCTGCCCCCACCCCCACTCGTGCTGTCTCTTTCTCTCAAATATAAATAAAAATATTTTTAAAAACCTGATATTCATGACATTATATCCATCACAAAATGGTTAAATTGTACAGTGACATCTCTATCCTGATTCTTATGCAGGGCTAGTGACAAGGAGAGAGTATGTTTAATGCTTTAACCAACACGGGCGTTTGTGTCTCAACTCAATGGAGGCTTCCTTTGCTGCTTTGACTCTAATTAGGAAATGATTCTTTCAGTGAAAACAAATTCTGAAACCCTCCTCCTACTGGCACAACTAAGAGCAGACCAATTACAGAAGAGAACAGATACACAGAAAGAGAACTTGCATGGAAACTACACAATCAGGCTTCTTTTATAATCTGATCTAGGGGTGCCTGGGTGGCTCAGTCGGTTGAGCGTCCGACTTCAGCTCAGGTCATGATCTCACAGTCTGTGAGTTTGAGCCACGCGTCGGGCTCTGTGCTGACAGCTCAGAGCATGGAGCCTGCTTCAGATTCTGTGTCTCCCTCTCTCTCTGCACCTCCTCTGCTCGCGCTCTGTCTGTCTCTCTCTCTCTCAAAAATAAACATTAAAAAAAATTAAAAAAAAAAGAAGAAATAATCTGATTTAAAAATGGGCAGAGGACCCGAAGAGACATTTTTCCATAGAAGATGTGCAGATGCTCAACAGACACATGAAAAGATGCTCAATGTCATTCATTGTCAGGGAAATACAAGTCAAAACTACAATGAGATATCACAACTGTCAGAATGGCTAAAATAAAAAAGATAAGAAATAACAAGTTTTGGCAAGGATGTGGGGGAAAGGCAACCCTCATGAACTGTTGGTGCAGCCACTGTGGAAAACAGTATGGAGTCTCCTCAAAATATTAAAAAAAGAAATACCTTTTGATCCAGTAATTCCAGTACTGGGTATGTACCCAAAGAAAATGAAAACACTAATTTGAAAAAACATTTGCACCCCTATATTTATAGCAGCATTATTTACAATAGCCAAGATATGTAAGCACTCTAAGTGTCTATCAATAGATGAATGGGTAAAGGGGCACCTGGGTGGGTCAGTCAGTTGAGCATCCGACTTTGGCTCAGGTCATGATCTCACAATTCATGAGTTTGAGCCCCACATCGGGCTCTGTGCTGACAGCTCAGAGCCTGGAGCCTGCTTTGGATTCTGTGTCTCCCTCTTTCTCTGCCCCTCCTCCACTCACACTCTCTCTCTCTCTCTCAAAAATAAATAAACATTAAAAAAAAATTAAAAATAGATGAATGGGTAAAGAATATGTGATACACACGCACACACACACACACATACACACACACACACATGCACACACACAGGAACATCATGCAGCCATGAAAAAGGATGAGATCTTGCCATTCAGGACACCACCAATGGGCCTAGAAGGTATAATGCTAATTGAAGTAAGTCAGATTGAGAAATACAAATACCATATGACTTTCCCCATATTCAGAGTCTAAAAAACAAAATGCAGAATCAGACCTAAAAATACAGAGAACAAACTGATGGTTGTCAGAGGGAAGGGGGTGTTGGGGAATGGGCAAAATGGGTGAAGGGGAGTGGGAGATAAAGGCTTCCAGTTATGGAATGAATAAATCACAGGAATAAAAATACAGCATAGGGAATATAGTCAATGATATTGTAATAGCATTGTATGGTGACATGATAGCTATACTTGTAGTAAGCACAGCATAATGTACAACATAATCACTATGTTGTACACATGAAACTAATGTAACATTGTGTGTCAACTAAAAAAAATTTTTTTTAATTTTTTTTTTTAATGTTTATTTATTTTTGAGACAGAGAGACAGAGCATGAACGGGGGAGGGTCAGAGAGAGGGAGACACAGAATCGGAAACAGGCTCCAGGCTCTGGGCTGTGAGCACAGAGCCTGACGCGGGGCTCGAACTCACGGACCGCGAGATCATGACCTGAGCCTAAGTCGGCCGCTTAACCGACTGAGCCACCCAGGCGCCCCAAAAAATTTTTAATAAAAATATAAAGCATTGATTATCAAATTAATGATTAATTATAAGTTAAATTATTTTACTAATTATTAAATTTAGTGTTGATTAAAAAAATTTTTTTTAGAGATACAGAGAGAGGTGGAGAGGGGCATAGGGACAGAGAAAGAGAATCCTAAACAGGCTGTATGCTCAGCACATAGCCTGACACATGGCTCAATCCCATGACCCTGGGATCGTGCCCTGAGCCAAAATCAAGAGTTGGACACTCAGCTGATTGAGCCACCCAGGTGCCCCAAATTTAGTGTTGATTTTAAAATCATTATATTTGAGGGGCACCTGAGTGGCTCAGTTGGTTGAGTGTCCAACTCTTAATTTCAGCTCAGGTCATGATCTCACTGTCATGAGATCAAGCCCCATATCAGGCTCTGCACTGAGCGCGGAGCCTGCTTGAGATTCTCTCTCTCCCACTCTGCTCTTCTCCCCCATTATCTCTCTCTCTCTCTCAAAAGTAAATTAAATAAATAAAATACTTTAAAAAGTCATTATATTTGAAATCTACTTTTAAGTTACATTTTATCACTTCCCAATATTGGCAAGAAATCACACCCTGTGGTATTTTAAGGAACTTACTTGCAGCTAAGTTATTTAGAAAGCAAAAAAAATCCTTTCAAAAAAAATTTATAGCAAAAAAAATGTTATATGGCTATGAAAACATTTTAATAAATCTGAAATGACATAGGGCTTCCAAAATTGTTTTAAGAGCCCTGCTCACGGTGAATAAACACACTGGCTTTGTTAGGTGAAGGAGTGAATTCAGAGGGCCCAGCTTGGAAAGATTTGGGGAGCAGTACTAGAACACAGATACTTCCAGGTTGACATATCATGCAAACAGGTGCATTGTGCGGGGCTTGGTGGAAGGAGCCACATTTCTAAACAGAGAATGGAGATGGGTCTAGCAAGGAATCACATGTTCCTAACATCGACGGTAGGGAACATTAAAAACATGACAGGAAGAAAGGAATGAGCAGAATCCAAATCCAAATCGGGCAAAGAAAACAGGACCATACACTAGATCAGACCAGGCTGGAGGCTCTCTCCCTAACCACACTGAAGATCGTTCCTCTCAGACTTTCAGAGAGGGAGATTGGGAGTTTATAGCAAACTTGCGAATGATCTTTATTGTTGTTACATTTACTCATTAAAGTATTTCTAAACATATAAAATTTCTTAAATTTCATATTGTGAATCCAATCTTTTAATGGGCCTCTCCAGGTATGATTATTGTCTTGGTCGATTCAGGCTGGCGTAACAAAATACCACAGACTGGATGCCTTATAAATGACAGAAATTTATTGCTCACAGTTCTGGAGGCTGAAAGTCCAAGATCATGGTGCAAAGATGAGTGTCCTCTTCTGGATCACAGAATTCTCTAGTAAGCTCGCATGGTGGAAAGACAAGCTAGCTTTCTGGGGCCACTTTTATAAGGGAACTAATCTCCTTTATGAGAGATCTGTCCTTGCCACCTAATCACCTCCCAAAGACCCTGTCTCCTAATACCATTACCTGGAGTATTAGGTTTTCAACATATGAGTTTTGGAGGGACCATATATTCAGACCATAGCAGTTATGAACGGGTATGTAGACAGACTGGAAACATCCTGTGTCTTAGAGCATTTGCATAGTACATGCCTTTTTCAGTTAAGCTTTTACTTGAAAATTTTTAACTTTTTTATTGATGTATGTAGAGAAAAGGGCACAAACTTTATATGCAGAGCTCAACGTATGAGTGTTCCCCAACAGATCATAACACAGGATAATTGCACCACCTCAGATGATTCCCTCCCAGTCAATATACCCCAGATGGAATCATTATTCTGATTTGTCACCATGATTAATTTTGCCTTTATTGAGCTCCCCATAATGGAATCTTACAGTATGTGCTTTTTTGTTCTTGGCTTCGTTTGCTCACCATTAAATCTATAATGTTCATCTACCTTGTCATATGGTAGCTATAATTTGTTCTATTTTTATTAGTATTATAACAAAAATTGCATTAATATACCACAATTAATTTATAATTCTACTGTCGATGGACATCTGGGTTGTTTCCCAATTTTTTTAATAAAGGTCATATACTGTGAACATTGTTACATTTTCTTGGTGAGCATATGCATTTATTATTGATGAGTATACCTCTGAGAGTGGATTTTCTAGGTCACGAGATATGCATATGTTCATTTTTTGTAAGTGGATGTATCAGTTTACAATTCTGTCAGCAGTGTGTAAGAATTCTAATTGCCTCACATCCTTGTTAACACTTGGAATTGTCAATCCTTTTAGTATTAGCCATTCTGGTGGGTGGATTTGTGGTTTTAATTTGCATTTACCCAATAACTAGTGATGTTGAGCACATTTTCATATTCTTATGGCCATTTATATATCCTGTTTAAGTCACCTTTAACCAACATTGTATGGAATTATCTGTCTTATTGATTGAGTAGTTCTAATGCTTTCTGTGTTAAGAAATCTTTCCCTACTCCTAAGGTCATACAGATTTTTCTCCCATGCTTTCTCCTAAAAGCCTTGTTTTATATTTCACCTTTAGGTCTATGATCCACCTAGAATGATAAAGATGGCCCAAATTCTTTGCTGAACTTCTCATTGAGAGGCCAAGTCTAGATGCCACCCCTGTGATTCTGGGCTAGCCTTAGTGACTTACATGACCAATAGAATGTGGCATACATATCATTCTGAGACTTCTGAGGCTGGTTAGAAAAAGCCTTACAGCTTTAATCTTGGCCTCTTGGAACACTCAGGAAGCTTTGGGCTGCCACCTTATAGGCCCAATTATTTGAGAACACCATGCTGGAGAAGACAAGTATATGTTTTAATTAATAGTCCCAGCTGAGCCTAGATTTCCAACCCATCAGAACCCACTGAGGCGCCAGATAGGTGAGTAAAGTCATCATGGACCCTCCGGATCATCCCATCCACCAGCTGAATACCACCAATATTAACACCACACTGAGCAGAAGAATTACCCAAATAAACCTTACCCAAATTCCTGGCACACAAAATTGAATTATGATAAAATAACTGTTGTTTTAGGCCACTACAGTTTGGGGTGTTTATTATGCAGTGACAGATAAGCAGAACATGATGTGAAGTAGAGGGTCCAGGTTTTTCAATTGCACCATTTAAGTAAAAGATCATCATTTCTTCATGTCACTGTAGTAGTACTCTTCCTAAATCAGATGACTGCATGAGGGTCTGTTTCTAGATCCTATATTCTATTCTATATATCAATTTGTCTATTATTTTAGTTACTATAGCTTTATTAATAAGTCTTGATGCCTAGCAGTTAAAGTCCCCCAAATTTGGTCTTTGTCAAGATTGTCTTAGCTCTTCTCAGCATTTTTGCATTTCCATATGAGTTTGAGAATCAAGTTATCAAAATTCATTTCAAATCTTAGTAGGGGCACCTCGGTGTCTCAGTTGGTTGAGCATACGGCTTGAGCTCAGGTCATGATCTCGCAGTTTGTGAGTTTGAGCCCTGCGTCGGGCTCTGTGCTGATGGCTCAGAGCCTGGAGCCTGCTTCCGATTCTGTGTCTCCCTCTGTCTCTGCCCCTCCTCTGTTCACACTCTGTCCCTCTCCCTCTCAAAAAATAAGTAAACATTTATAAATAAATAAATAAATGGAATCTAACTAAAAAAATCTGTTTCAATTGCATTGAATCTGTAAATCAATCTGGGAAGAACTGCATTTTAACAATATTAAGTCCTCTAGTTCATGACCATGGTATATTTTTTCATTTATTGCCTTCTTTAATTTCAATCAAGGGGCGCCTGGGTGGCTCAGTCGGTTGAGCGTCCGACTTCAGCTCAGGTCACGATCTTGCGGTCCGCAAGTTCGAGCCCCGCGTCGGGCTCTGGGCTGATGGCTCAGAGCCTGGAGCCTGCTTCCGATTCTGTGTCTCCCTCTCTCTCTGCCCCTCCCCCGTTCATGCTGTGTCTCTCTCTGGCTCAAAAATAAATAAACGTTAAAAAAAAAATTTAATTTCAATCAAGAATGTTATTTCTAGGCATTTGTTATTGTTGTTACTTTTGTTGTTTGATGTCACTACAAATAGTATTTTTAAAGTTTTATGTCCTAAAGTTTTATGTCCTAGCATATACAATTTTAATTTACTTTTGTATCCATAAAGTTTGCTAAATTTGTACATTTTAAATATATAAATGGCAAGTTTATCTGTAGGTTCTTTTGAGACAAGGCAATTTTATATTTTCTGAGAAAAAGTTCCACTTCTTCCTTTCTAATCCTTATGCCTTTTATTTATCTTTTGTTATTGCATTGCTAGGACCTTCAACCTCTCAAGGCTGCTCAAGCAGTACCCAGTATAAAGAGAGGCTGTGGAATAGTTAATATGACCTCTGAAATCACACTGAAGAGAGTTCCCAGACAGCCTCCATCACATTCTAGCTGTGTGAATTTGGATAACTTACTTAATTTTCCTGTTCCTCAGCTTTCTTGGTTTTTAAACAAAAATGACAATGGTGGGGTGCCTGGGTGGCTCAGGTGATTAAGTGTCTGACTCAATTTCAGCTCAGGTCATGGTCTCACAGTCGTGATGGGAGAGATAGAGCCCCACATCAGGCTCTGCACTAAGTGTGAATCCTGCTTGAAATTCTCTCTCCTCTCTCTCTGCCTCTCCCCTGCTCTCTTGCTCTCTAAACAAACAAACAAACAAACATTTAAAAACATACAGTGACGCCTACTTCATAAAAGTTGTCATGAAGGGCACCTGGGTGGCTCAGTCAAGTGCCTGACTCTTGATCTCAGCTCAGGTCTTGATCTCACAGTCATGAGTTCAAGCCTGGAGTCATGATTTCATGCACCAAGCATGAAGCCTACTTTAAAAAAGGGAAAAAAAAAGGGGTGTCTGGGTGGCTAGGTTGGTTAAGCATCCAAATTCGGCTCAGGTCATGATCTCAGTGAGTTTAAGCCCTGCATTGGGCTCTCTGCTGACATCTCAGAGCCTGGAGCCCACTTCAGATTCTGTGTCTCCCTCTCTCTCTGCCCCACCCCAGCTCATGCTCTGTCTCTCTCCCTCTCCTTCAAAAATAAACATTTAAAAAAACTTTTTTTTAAAGAGAGAGAAAAAAAGTCCTGAAACTTAAATGAGTACACATAAAACACAGGGAACAATATCTGCCTCATATTAAACACACATTAGCTATTTTCATTGCTTTAAATCCTACACATGAATACCTTTTTAAAGTTTTTTTTTTAATTTATTTATTTTGACAGAGAGAGAGAGAGAGAGAGACAGCATGAGCAGGGGAGGGGCAGAGAGAGAGAGAGGGAGAGAGAGAATCCCAAGCAGGCTCCACACTGGCAAAATGGAGCCCAACACAGGGCTTGAACTCATGAACTGAGATCATGACCTGAGCTGAAACCAGGAGTCAGATACTTAACCAACTGAGCCACCTAGGCACCCCAATCCTACACATGAATACTTTAAAAAAATTTTTTTTAATATAATTTATTGTCAAGTTGGCTAACATATAGTATATACAGTGTGCTTTTGGTTTTGGGAGTAGATTCTCATGATTCATCACTTACATAAAACACCCAGTGCTCATCTCAACAAGTGCCCTCCTCAATGCCCATAACCCATTTTCTCCTCTCCCCACCCCCCCATTAACCCTCAGTTTGGTCTCTGTATTTAAGAGTCTCTATGGTTTGCCTCCCTGTTTGAAACTATTTTTTCCCCTTCCCTTCCCCCATGGTCTTCTGTTAAGTTTCTCAAGTTACACATACAAGTGAAAACATATGATA
Organism: Panthera uncia; assembly: GCF_023721935.1. Taxonomy (NCBI): domain Eukaryota; kingdom Metazoa; phylum Chordata; class Mammalia; order Carnivora; family Felidae; genus Panthera; species Panthera uncia. The sequence goes on from NC_064813.1 coordinate 15,071,879, forward strand.
TCTCTCTGACTAACTTATTTCACTTAGCATAATACCTTCCAGTTCCATCCACATTGCTACAAATGGAAGGATTTCATTCTTTCTCATTGTCAAGTAGTATTCCATTGTATATATAAACCACATCTTCTCTATCCATTCATCAGTTGATGGACATTTAGGCTCTTTCCATAATTTGGCTATTGTTGAAAGTGCTGCTATAAACATTGGGATACATGTGCCCCTATGAATCAGCACTCCTGAATCCTTTGGATAAATTCCCAGTAGTGCAATTGCTGGGTCATAGGATAGTTCTATTCTTTATTTTTTGAGGAACCTCCACACTGTTTTCCAGAGTGGCCGCACCAGTTTGCATTCCCACCAACAGTGCAGGAGGGTTTCCATTTCTCCACATCCTTGCCAGCATCTGTTGTTTCCTGAGTTTTTCATTTTAGCCATTCTTACTGGTGTGAGGTGGTATCTCAGTGTAGTTTTGATTTGTATTTCCCTGACGATGAGTGATGTTGAGCATCTTTTCATGTATCTGTTGGCCATCTGGATGTCTTTGGAAAAGTATCTATTCATGTCTTCTGCTTGGGATTCTCTCTCCTCTCTCTCTGCCTCTCCCTTGCTCTCTTGCTCTTTAAATAAATAAACAAACAAACATTTTAAAAAATGACAATGATGCCTCCCTCATACAAGTTGTCATGAGGGGCACCTGGGTGGCTCAGTCAGTTAAGTGCCTGACTTTTGATCTCAGCTCCGGTCTTGAACTCATGGTCATGAGTTCAAACCTGAGTTGAGCTCTGCACTGAGCATGAAAGTCAAAATAGTAAAAATTTTAAAAGAAAAAATAGAATATTTTCAGGACTTTATAGTCATGAGGGCCTTTTTAAAAAGATATAAAAAGCAAAATTCAAAAAGTAGATAAACTTGACTAAATTCAAATTAAAACCTGTATGGTAAAAGTTACCATAAACAAAAAATTTACAGACAAAAGATCCAGAGTACATAAGAACCATAATATAATAAGAAAATGTGAGGGGCGCCCAGGTGGCTCAGTCGGTTGAGCGTCCGACTTTGGCTCAGGTCATGATCTCACAGTTCGTGAGTTTGAGCCCCACGTCGGGCTCTGTGCTGACAGCTCAGAGCCTGGAGCCTGCTTTGGATTCTGTGTTTCCCTCTCTCTCTGCCCCATCCCCACTCATGCTCTGCCTCTCTCTGTCTTAAAAATAAAAACATTTTTAAAAATTAAAAAAAAAAAAAAGAAAAGATGAACATACCAAGTGAAAAACGCGTCCAGGATATGAATAGGCAAGTCATAGAAGAAGAAATACAAACAGTAAACAGGTAAAGATGTTCACTTTTCACTGATAGCCAAAAATTTTAAATAGACTAATTAAAACAACAATATGATTGCTATGTCACCTACCAGATTAGCCACAATTGATTTGTTTGATATTCTTAAGTGTTATCAGTGGTATGAAGAAATGGGTAATCTTATATACACTACTGGCTACTTTGGAGAATAATTTGGCACATCTATGAATGTGTTTAAATGTACATTCTGTGATCCAGGAAGACTCCTTCAAAGGATGTATCTATAGAAACCACTCTACCTGTGCAAAAGAGGGCTGTACCTGAAGGCTCCTTGGGGTGTTTTAAAATAACAAAACTTGGAAGCAAACTAACCTCCACACACAGGAAAATGACAAAGTAAATCACAACCTATCTGCTAAGCAGTTTAAAAGAATGAGGTAGTTTCTAAGTATTGGCATAGAAAAGTCTCCAAGAGAAATCATGGAGAAAAAAGAGTAAGTGACTGGATGATACAGTATAATATATTTTGTTACACACAAGTTTACACAAAACGATATTATATATGTTCCCCACGGACATGTATATGATGTAAATGCATAGGAAAATCCATGGACGATATCTGTATGATAGCATCACACCAAAATATGATCCAGGTTGAACCTGTGTGGCCATCTGGTAACTCTGTACCTCTGCTGCAGGTGTTAGGATCAAAGATGATCATGGGGACTTTTTAGCCTTATGCAGAATAACACTTTATTTTTTCTAGGAGATGTAGTTAATAATTACATATGTAATTAAAATATAATCTTTAAAAGTAAGCAACTAGAATGGAAGAAAGGATTCCATCCATAATAGCAACAAAATACAAGAAATATTTAAGCATATCTTTTTTTCAAAACTGATTTTATTTTCTTTTTAAAGTGTGTGTGTGTGTGTGTGAGAGAGAGAGAGAGAGAGAGAGAGAGAATGAGTGAGGAAGGGCAGAGAGAGAGGGAGAGAGAAAGAATCTTGGGCAGGCTTCACACTGTTAGCAACAGAGCCCAAAGCTGGGCTCAATCTCACAAACTGTGAGATCCTCATGACGTGAGCTGAAACCAAGAGTCGGACACCTATTTGAGCCACCCAGGGGCCGAACACACACAGTTTTTTTAATGAAGGATCACAAATCACTGGAAAAGAAAAAGATTACTCCAATACATGGTAGTTGGAGAATTGGTTGGCTATTTGTTAAATACAGATTTTCATAAATTTCAATTTTCAAATCAGACATGTAAAACATATTACAATGGTTTAAAGAGTCATTCTAAAATGTATCAATCACTAAGACTAGAAGCATCAATATGAGGTTGATTACTCATTTTAAAACAATGGAAAGCCATTCCCCTTCCTCCTCCCTTTCCCTTCCTTCCTGAACAATTCAGTCCTAAAGCTGTTAGGTCACTGTAGGGCAGAGCAAAGCAGTCATTCTCAAGTTCAGAGAAGCAGAAGAGAATAGAAAATTCACAGATGGGACACCTGGCTCAGTTGGTTGAGCATCTGACTCTTGATTTCAGCTCAGGTCATGATCCCAGGGTTGTGGAATCAAGCCCCCTCATCAGGTTCCACACTGATCTTGGAGCCTCCTTAAGATTCTCTCCCTGTCTGTCTCTCTCTCTCTCTCCCTCTGCCCCCCTCCTCGGCTCTCTCTCTCTCAAAATAATAATAATAAATTAAATTAAAATGAAAAAAAAATTCACAGAGAAATTCAATAACTAACAAAATATATTTTTCACATTTCAGCCTCATCAGTATCTAAAAATATGTATATTAAATATTGAGATATATTTTGACATATCAAAAAACTTTAATGGGAATATCCAATTCTGGCAAGGGTAAGGAAACAAGAATTTGTATACAAAGCTGTTAAAAACCTTTCAGAAACCAATCTGGCTATATGAATGAAGAGACTTAAAATATTTTGTGCCTTAGGGGTGCCTGCATGGCTCAGGTGATTGAGCGTCTGACTTCAGCTCAGGTCATGATCACTCCCAGTTTGTGAGTTGAAGTCCATGAGTTTGAGTCCCACATTGGGCCCTGTGCTGACAGCTCAGAGCCTGGAGCCCACTCCAGGATTCTGTGTCTCCCTTTCTCCCTGCCCCTCCCCAGCTCACACTCTCTCTCTCTCTCTCTCAAAAATAAATAAACATTAATATATGTGCTTTAGTATTAAATATTAATATTAAATATTAATATTTATTAAATATGTCTTGTGCCCTTTGACTTAGTAATTACATGTACAGAAAGCTATTTTTGAGGAAAGACTGTGAAATACCAAAAAGAAAAATGCCTTAGATGTAAAGATGTTCACCAGAACATTTTTATAGCAATTAAAATATTGGAAAACAACATAAGTGTCTAATAACAGGTAAACAGTTGTATAAAGTATAGGCTATTTACTAAAGGAACTATTATGCATCCTAAAACTATGCTTAAAAAAAACTACAAAAAATGCTTATGCTATAACAGTTTTAAAAAGCACAGTGAAAATAGAGTCTGATGCCATCATAACAATGTATAAAATGCAAAAACAATAGAAAAATGAAACAAAGTTAAATAAAATTGTCTTTTAAAGTATAACTTTGGGGGATTTTTCCCCTTTCAAACAAGTGAAAAATCAAATTTCACAGCTGTAGCAAATTTGATGTAATTTGAGCAACTCGTTTAGTTCAACAAGCAAGTATTGGGACCAATGCCAAGCAGTACCCTAGGACCTATTATCTGGAAAGCAGCATTCTGTATTACTACTAAGAAATTTCAAAAGGAAAACATGTGTTTTCACCATGAGGCATTTGTCTTTACAGAAGGAAAGAAAAAGAAAGAAAGAAAGAAAGAAAGAAAGAAAGGGAGAGAGAAGGAGAGAGAGGGAGAAGGAGGGAGGAAAAGAGGAAGGAAGGAAAGAAGGGAAGAAAGAAAAGAGAGAGAGGGAGGGAGTGTGGGAGGGGGAAGGAGAAAGCAAGCTAGTAGGAGCATTTTGCTGAACTATCCCAGACTTACAAGTTAGTTCTGCACTTCCTCAAAAATGCCATCATCATGTGCAAGCCAGATAGCTTTCCCAAAACAAGTGTAACCAGTGTTGCACACATTCTATTCATCATCTTTTAATGACATTTATTTCATATCTACACATTGCCCCCGTCCATGGGATTTGTTTAGGATATAGAAGAATAAGACTAGCACTTTCAAAAATGAAACTGTCAAAATAAAAATACAAAATAAATAAATAAATAAATAAACCAAATGTGGAGAAAATTATGGAAACCCTGAAACACCAACCCACCTTGTTGATCAGGAATATTCATAACTGTTCAAAACCAATTCAGCATACCTAAAAATAATTATCAATTATAATAATAATTAATCATTAATACTGATGTTAATTATTCTTTCACATGATTTTCATTTTGCATCACATGATGTTAATATGTGGTATTAATTAACAATATCAATCACATATTATTATGTAATTTGTAAAATGTGATCAAAAATTATCAACATTAAATACTAATTGAACACGAACTAAGCTTTTACACAATTTTTTTCATTTAGTCTTCACAAAAGCTGATGTCATTAACCAAAATACAAGAGTTGATATTATTACCTCATTTTACAAATGAGGAAGCTGAGGCTCAAAGAGGCTACCTAATTTGCATAAGGTCAACCGTCTAGAAAAGGCCAAGGCATTTTCACACATAGAGAAAAGCCAGATTGTGACAGACCTTCGAGCCATGCTCTGTGCCTCAGCACACTGCCTCCCTTTGAAAGTCGAGCTCCTGGAACAGTGGTGGTGAAAAGTAAACCCTGACTAATCATAATGATCACTGATTACAACATGCTTTCAATATGGTGAGTTAAAGTCTGGTACCTAGTCATAGTTGAATTGTATTTCCAAGGCGAAGAATTTAACTAAAATCTTAAGTTTAGATCTACTCTTACCCCTACCTAGCAAATTCAGGCTCTTTCCTTTCACACCCCACTTTAAAAAGACACACATTTTCTCTTTTCAAAACCCAGAAGGCAAAATAATTAACAGAGTCTCAGAAATGGGTTGCCTTTCAGATGCTTATTTTAGTACTTCTAGTTTTCCAATCTAGTCTCAATAACAATTAGCACAAACTTTTGTTCTGAAGGGCAGTACTGTATTTTGGGTTTCCTGGAAACCACCACTGCCAAGGCAGCACACACAATGTTATCACGATGACGCATCTTCAAGAGGAAGTGAACAAGTATTATTAGGACCTTACCTCTCCTCTTAAAAGGTTTGGAAGTTTTGGAAATCCTGCAGTCAAAAATAAAACTAGCTCCTTATGAAAGGAAATCTAAACGTCTTCCCTTTCAAAAGGGCAAACTGAAAGGTCACCAAATAAAATTAAGAAACGGGTTCTGAAAATAGCAAAGTGGTTAATGGTATCCCTTTGTCAAAACTTGTAATTTAATAAGGATTTTCATTCTTCAGCTCAAAAATGACATCTCCTCCAGGGTGGGGTCAATTTACTCTCTCCTTTTGTCATTCATTCCTAGTGGTCTTTCTTATCTCCCTTGGAGATATAAAAGAGAAAGACCTGTAAGCTTGAAGTCAGAAGATGTGAGTTCTATTTCTTTTCCTGCCATTAGACGAACTGTGTAAAATAGGTAAGAGGGGTGCCTGGGTGGCTCAGCTGGTTGAGTGTCCAACTTCAGCCCAGGTCATGATCTCGAGATTCATGGATTTGAGCCCCGCCTCAGGCTCTGTGCTGACAGCTCTAAGCCTGAAGCCTGCTTCAGATTCTGTGTCTCTCTGCCCCTCCCCAGCTCGCGCGCTCTCTCTCTCTCTCTCAAAAATAAACTTTAAAAAACAACATTAAAAAAATAGATAAAAGAACAAGTTCCTTCCTGATTCACAATGTGATCACATCGGTGAATTTTCTTTGTGAAAAAACAAAGCCCAAGATCAGTGGTTCTCAAACGCTTTTGCTCCCCAGGGTACATTTGCCAATATCTGGAGACATTTTTGATTGTCACAACTAAGGGTGCAGATGCTACCTGGCATCTAGCAGGTCAAGGCCAAAGATACTGCCAAACATCCTACAATATACAGGACAGCCCCTCACACCAGAAAATTATCTATCTGGCCCAAAAGCCAATAGTGCTGAGGTGGAGAAACCCTGCTCTAGACAAATGCAAGCTACCCTCAGCTTCCCCAACCAATGCCTTGGATGCAGGCAAATCTCCTAGATGTGCCAGAATGACTGTGACCTGCAAGGGAGCCTCTCAGATCCAGCTCTTCTCACCCAGCAAGAGTGAAGAAGCAAAGCCAGAGTCTTCCCTAGCCCAGAGCCCCAGGGTGAGGACCTGCACAAGGCTGAGGGAAGGGCTGAGATCCCCTTGTCAGTCTCAAGCTTACCAACAGTCACCTTCCCCAGCAGCTCTCCTAGGATCCAAGTGGTCTGAAACATGTTCTCCAACTAGATTAATGTGGAGCACTAAACAGTATTTACTGAGTGCCCACCCGCATGCTGTTAAGAAAGATACAGAAGATATAATCCTGTTTAATAAATAAATCCTTGCCATCATCATGTAGAAGTTTAGAATCTAGTAGATGAAAGGGCACAAATAACAAGTGAAGAATCCCAGACACTTTTGCTCCTTTAAAATTACATGTGACAGGGGTGCGCCTGATTCACAGTCAGTGAAGCGCCTGATTTTGGCTCAGGTCATGATCTTGTGGTGAGTTCGAGCCTCGCATTGGGCTCTGTGCTGACAGATTACAATACTGAGATTACAATACTCTCACAGAACTGTCATGAGATATAAATGATATGCATTAATGGTATGTCATAAGCGTTAGACAAATCCCAGGTACATAGTAAGTGCCCCATTAATGTTATTTTCCTTCCTTCTCTGTTGGTGTGGGCTCCAATTTGTCCCTATGACATAAAATTTCTCCATATCCCATCGTAGAAGTGCCCTCACAATTCCCTGTCCCCAAATTCCTCAGGTCCTGGATCCTATCGATGTTCTCTCACCCCTCCTGGAAGTCTCCGTAGCTCTAGGATTACCCCTAAAATTCCTGCTCCTCCCCTGACCTGATTTCTTATATTCCTATTCTACTTATCTAAAGTCTGATTATAGCACACTAGTGGACATTCTGCTAAATTCAAGTTTGTGGTCTGAAAAAAAATCTCACTGTTGAAGTTTAGGGAAGTGTGATGAAGGCGGGAACCAGGGCATTTGGTCTCCAGCAGCCTCTTCTACCACCAGAGGGAAGGGATCTACAAGCATGGATGTTCCCTCAGGAGGGCTTGCCTGGTCATTGGCCGGGCTCCCACAAGGAACCTTTGGCTAATCTCAACCTCAATGTTGGGGCACCTGGGTGGCTCAGTCTGTTAGGCATCTGACTCTTGATTTCGGCTCAGGTCATGATCTCACAGTTAGTTCAAGCTCCACATTGGGTTCTGCACTGACAGTGCAGATCCTGCTTGGGATTCTCTCTCTCTCCCTCTCTCTCTGCCCCTCCCCTGCTCATGTTCTCTCTCTCTCTCTCTCTTTCAAAATAAATAAACTTAAAAAAAAAAAATCTCAACCTCAGTGTTAATCTCACCAGGATTAGGAAATGGCCTGCCTTCCAGAAGACCCAGGGTTCTTATCCTCTCCCTTATATATCTGCTGGACATCTGATCCTTTGATACAATGATTAGTCTGCCTTGTGGGGCTTTACTCCCTGCAGTGGTTCCTATCATTTGAGGACAATAAGATCCCCACAGGCAAATAACAACACATTATTACTTCTCACTTGTTAGTTTCCTAACAATGAGAATTTGTGTTCCTTCTTCCTTTTTAAGGAAACCACAGCACTAATGATGCAAAAAAAATACACATCAAAGATATTTCCCAACACTTCATTCTGCTCAAGATCTCTCTTTTCTGTCATCAGCCAGATTTCCCAATCCAATGGGTGGCAGTTCCAAATGTTATCTCCACTCTGTCTCCACCTTCTCTCACCAGATGGTCTAGCCTCCTACACACCAAGGAAACGGAGGCCATTAGTCAAAAACTCCAACATTCCTAATGTCCACCTCCTAATGTCTATACTAGGGCAATAAACAGTAACCAGGAAATCTGTAGCTGTATGGAAGAATCCCATGTTTTGGTCAAAGATAAGTGACTCTGGGTGGTGATGAAAGCTTAAAACAACATTATCTAAGAGAGGGGGAAATTTAGTCATTACCACCAACCAAAATGAAATGTTCCTTTCCCTTTAGCAAAATCAGTGCTCCTCAAGAGTCTAAGGAGGGAGATACCACACTACTGAATCCTTGACTCTAGCAATTCAATCAGGGGTCTCCAAATGAATCAGGCCAAATTAGAGTTTTGGCCTTTTCTTACAATTTCTTCCAGACTTGCTTTTATATTTCCTGTTTTCCAGCCTTCCATTTATTCATTTAACCCATATTTATTTATTAAGACTTTTCACTTAAAATCAATTGTGTCTTCACTACCAGCACTCATGAGGGTAGTGAAGACAGAATTGATTAAAAAATTTTTTTAATGTTTATTTATTATTGAAACACAGAGAGAGACAGAGCATGAGCAGGGGAGGGGCAGAGAGAGGAGGAGACACAGAATCTGAAGCAGGCTCCAAGCTCTGAGCTGTCAGCACAGAGCCCGAAGCGGGGCTCGAACTCACAAACCACGAGATCATGACCTGAGCCGAAGTTGGACGCTCAACCGACTGAGCCACCCAGGTGCCCCAGACAGAATTGATTTTAAAAGACTCAAGGGGCCCCTAGGTGGCTCAGTGGTTTAAGTGTCCAACTCTTGATTTTGGCTCCCACATCAGGCTCTGAGCCTGCTTGGGATTCTCTTCTCTCCCTCTCTCTCTGCCCCTCCCCCCTCTCAAAATAAATAAACATTTTTAAAAAATAAAAGACTCAAAGACCACTGTTTTCATGAAGCTTGTGTTCTTTGGGTAGTAAATGAAATAAGTAAATGTATGATCAAAAGTGCTATTTTCTAGGCCAAAAAAAAGGCGGGGGGGGGGGGGGGAGAGTTCCAGTGAGGAGGTGAATGGATATAACTACAAATAAGATAATCGGGGAAGCCCTGTGCAATAACATGAGTAAGTCTTGCAGGAAGTGAGGGAGTTAGCCATGCAAACATCTGTGAGATGACCGTTGCACACAGAGGGAAGAATGAGTGCAAAGGCTCCAAGACAGGCAGCAGCCTGATGCATTCAAGAAACAACAAGGATCCCAGTGTGACTGAAGAGAACAGTAGGGAGAGAAGAGGTCAGAGGACTAACAGAAGCCACACCACAGTAGTTTGGGCAACCACTGTGATTATTTTGGCTTTTATTGAGGGCGAGAAGGAAAGTCATTGGATAACTCTGAGAAGAGATATGGCAGGTAAACTACATGTTATGCCAGATATTACAAACTTCTATGGAGAAAAATCGAAACAAGGGCAAATAAATGATGAGGCAACAGGGGAGGGACCCTATGGTTATTATTTTGCACTTCCCCATTCTCTTCTTCTTTCTAACTCAACTGATTCTTCAAGGCTCAGCTCACATTGACATCTCCTCCAAGAAGAATTCTCTGAATTGTCCTCCCTGAACTGGGTAAGAGTGACCCTTTTCTGTATTCTCATAGCACCCTAAACAATCCTTTCTTGAACATTTATCACACCGTTTTGGGATAGTCTGTTTATTGTGTCTTTAGTAAGAACTCACAAAACATTTGTTGAAGAAATGAAAAAATGGATGATGGATGGATGGATGGATGGATGGAACAGAGTAAAACAGAGAGAGTGAATGGAAGTAGAGAAGATAGTTCTCTACTTCCTGAGGCTAGCTGGAATAGAGGTGATGGCAATGGGAATAAAGAGGAGGAAACAGGTGTTAGAGACATTGTAAATGCAAAATGAAATATCTGATAATTTTATGAATGTTAAAGTGGGCATGGAAAAAGAGTTCCTCAAGTGATCTCATAGGTTCTAAAAACTGCAAGGCTTAAGAAAAATAGAACTTTTTAAAGTTTTATTTATTTAAGTAATCTCTTTATCACGTGTGGGGCTCTAACTTACAGCCCCCACATCAAGAGTTGCACATTCCTCCAACTGAGCCAGCCAGGCTTAGCCCCAAGAAATGGGAATTCGTAAAAGAAGAGCTCTTTTGGAAAGGTTTTTTAGGATGGCCATGTCTAATTCATTCATCCATTTTATTTATTTGTTTATTTGTTTGTTTATTTATTTATTTATTTATTTTTGAGAGAGAGAGAGAGAGCACGAATGCACATGCATGCATGTCGGGAAGAGGCAGAGACAGAGAGAAGAGAGAATCTTAAGCAGGGTCCATGCCGGGCGTGGAGCCTGATGTGGGGTTCAATCTCATGACTGTGAGATCGTGACCTGAGCTGAAATCAAGAGTGAGACCCCTAACCGACTGAGCCACCCAGGCGCCCCTTCTTTCATTATTTTAATAGCCTTATATTGAGCTTTTCCTAAATGTCTTTCCTTATGCTCAGAGCTGGTAAGAAAAAGCTAGATATGTCATGATCTCTGGCCTCAAAGGCATGTCGGTATGAAACCGTAAAGAAGCAAGTCCCTAGTACCTTTGTCCTGAAGTAACATTGTAGGGTACGACTATAGAACTGGGCATGCAGGACTTTCAGGTGTGGGACAGTTCAAGGGCTTCTAAGTCAAGTGTTCTTGGGTTTTGCACCTAAATATCTGGAAGCCTGAGAAAACTACCTAAACTCTCTAAGCTTGACTCTCTTCATTTGCAAGAGAGAGAGAGAGAGAGAGAGAGAGAGAAGAGAAGAGAAAACCTACCTGGCAAGGTCAAGAAAATGTAATAGGATAAAATGTGGGAAAACATCTACAGTTCTCCCTTGGAATACTTGGTGCTTTAACATCACTGGGATTCCTTCTCTCTCAGTCCCAAGTTCAACATAAGCCAGGGTTGCATCAGGGGTCCCAGGAATTTAAATTCGCATTAGCCTCAGTTTCAGGCATGCATTAATATCTTCCCTATGTTAACCCACACTGACTCCTTTATTTTCCATTAAAAAAAATATCTCACTTCAACATCTGGAGACCAAATGTATTATGAGAAGACAGGAAGGAAGACAATGGATATTGAATTACTTTATATTCCACTTACACAAAATAAAAATAGTTTTGAAAGTTCTGTACATATTTTCAACATTTACTCAGACAGGACTTATCACAATCACAGGGTGTTTTCATCAAATCATTGGCAAAGCTATATATAGAAAAAAGATATCTGTTCAAAAAGTTGGGGTAATCTCTCTCGTTGGAACATTTCTGCCTCTCACACTGCAAGTATATTTTCCAATACTGAATATTTATATGGTAGCTGAAATTTCAACCACATCTGTCATAGGAGAAATTTGGGGTCAGAGAGAGAAAGACGCTATTTTTTTGTTTTTATTTATTTTGAGAGACAGAGAGAGAGTAGGGGAAGAGGAGAGAGAGAGGGAGAGAGAATTCTAAGCAGGCTCCTCACTGTCTGCACAGAGTCCAATGCAGGGCTCAAACTCACAAACTGTGAGATCATGACCTGAGCTGAAACCAAGAGCAGGACACTCAACCAACCCGAGCCCACCCAGGCGCCCCAAAAGAGGCACTATTTGAATATAGAGCTCTTTGATCCAAAAAGCTAGGCAGAAGCAATCTCAGTTAATCCAGGAACACTTTGTAATGAAAATTAGGTGAGAAGAAAAAAAAATGTGCCTGTAACATAACAACACCGGGATCAGTTTTGTTTTGTTTTCATGAGAAGTAGGGTCTCGTGAAGAACACACATACTTCACACAGAATAGACCAAAATTTTTCTGGAAAAAATTACTCCAATAGAGAAGTGTGTTTGTCATCAAGTTCTCTGGGAGAAAAACTGGTTTTAGCGTTGCCAACAGAGAGAGAGAACCAAAGTTAAAGCAGCTACCATCACCAGTGACCCTCGCCCCAGGGAAATCATCAAGCAGCCAGCAGAAGAAGACCCCAGTGTTAACTGACTGGTGCCTGAGATGCCTGAGTTGTGAAGCCTAGGAAGGGTCTGAACATGTTGTTTCATTATGTTGAAGGAAGAGCAAGAGTGATCCTGAGGGCAAGGGCCAGGGACTTCAGGTGAGGAGGACCTAAGGGAAGAACAACCTAAGGGAGGACTGATGAGAGAAAATGGGTAGGACTGGAAGAAAAAGAGAGTGAAGGAATGAGGAAGCCTTGTGGTGGTTCACCTTCTTGAGGACATAAGATGAAGCCATATCCACCCCTCATGAGCCCCCACCTAACTCTACCCCCCACCATGAGTAATCTAGCTCAAAGGCACAACCTTTCACCTCCCTCTGACCCTCTCACCTCCCCCTCAACTCTGTGCAGCTGTAGGACACTTACTCAAACCATTCAGGAAGGGAGTTGTTTAAACATCTTAAATCAGATTATGTGTCCTATCCACAGAAAAGACACGAGTCCTCAGAAAGGAGCAGATTGTAGAAAAAAATACCCGCACACCCCACTGTGGATCGCTGGACCACAGTACCAACCATGATGACCACCTCCCTTAAGAAAATAAAAAATCAGGGGCACCTGGGTGGCTCAGTCGGTTAAGCATCCAATTTCAGCTCAGGTCATGATCTCACAGCTCATGGGTTGGAGCCCCACATCAGTCTCTGTGCTGACACTTGGAGCCTGGAGCCTGCTTCGGATTCTCTGTTTCCCTCTCTCTCTGCCCCTCCCCTGCTTGTGCTCTGTGTGTATCTCTCTCTCAAAAATAAAAAACATTAAAAACCATTTTTTTTTAAAGAAAAGAAAAATCCCTCTGGTTTCTGCCCCGCTCCCACTAAGGAGCCATCTAAAACACATCTACTAGAAGGAGTGAAAGAAGAGTCCATTTGTGTATTAAACTGTTCATTCCCTACCTTGAAATTGAGTTTGCATACACTCTCCAGACAATTACAGAAGCTCCTAGATGGTGTGGGAGAAGGGAATTGATGGAACATGGTCTCCCTCAGATTCAGAAGCACTGATGTGCCTGAGACAAGTACCAAGGGAGACAGAAAGGTGAGGACAGGGTGCTGGTTTCAATAAGAACAAATGCAGAGGAGCATCTTTTAAATTACAAACCCACCTCCCCGACATAGCCAGAGACCATGGGTGTCCTGCCAACTCAGAAAAACTCACCACAAAAGTACCAGAGAAAGAAAACAGCCCTCTTACTGAGTAAACATTAAACCAGAAGGTGATCCACATCACAGATAATCCACTGAAGAGATCGCAAGGCGGAAAAGAAATCTCATCCTTTTCTGTAGTCAAGCAGATACAACCCGTTTCATTGTTCTCAAGACAAACAATAATTAGTCCTCAAGGAAGAGCATTTGACGACACCATTTGCCGCGTATAGTTCCTCCCAAATTTACCTGATAAAATCACCGTGTTTACTAATGTGCCTTTATCCAAAGGAAATATACATTGCTTATTTACTTGAGACAAGAAGGAAAATAGCAACTTGGGGTCACACACTACCAAAGTTGGGCTCCTCCCTATTCCCAGAGACTGGGAAATAGAGGTGCTATCTTCCTCAATTACATTTCAAAAGGATGGCTCCCAAGTCCTTGAAAAAGATCCCTACTTACAAAACTGGCTAGAGGCAACTGGGTGGCTCAATTGGTTAAGCGTCTGATTCTTGGTTTCAGCCCAGGTCATGATTTCACAGCTCATGAGTTCAAGCCCTGCGTCAGGCTCTGTGCTGGCAGCATGGAGCCTGCTTGGGATTCTCTGTCTCTGTCTCTGTCTCTGTCTCTCTGCCCCTTCCCTGCTTGCACGCTGTCTCTCAAAATAAATAAACATTTTTAAAAAACTGTCTAGAGGCTTATTTACCTTTTACAAAGGTTTATAGACATCTCAAACGGGCAAAGAAAGAACTCAAAATTACAGTTTTCTTTAAGTAAATACTCTAAGGAAAGGGGGAGGAGGAGTCTCCCTTCTTGCACCAGGGATAATTCAATATTTTCTTGTTTACATTTGTATTTCCCCTAACACAACATCTGCCTTATTTACCTCAAACTGGAAATAACGCTCATTCAGATGCAACAATGCATCAGCCATGCAACAAATATTAACTCATTTAACCATTGAGCATTATTCTAGATATTGGGAAAAGGACAGTGAGCAAAATAGACAGGAGTTTTCTATTCTAATGGGGGAGGCAAGCAAGAAGAAATAAACATTCCATATGTATGGCCATACATGGTATTTATAATACATCATATGATAACATGCATAATGTGCTATGAGGGAAAATACAACAGTAGAGATTATATAGCATGATGCAGAACTACATGTATAGTGTGATTAGGGGTAGCATCTTGGGAATCCTAAAGTAGTAAAGAAACAAGCCATGTGGAGGGCATTATGGGGTTGGGGGTCAGGGGGGCAAGTACATTTATGGGTAATAAGTAGATCTAAACCCACAAGGTTTCTCAACCTCAGCACTATTGACATTCTGAGCCACATAATTCTTTGTTATGAGGAGCTGTCCTGTATATTGTAGAATTTTGAGCAACAGCCCTCACCTCTACTCACTAGATGCTGGTAGCTCCCCTCTCCTAGATGTGACAACCAAACTGTCTCCAGACACTGCCAAACGTTCCTGAGGGCAGGGGGTGGGGGCAGTAAAATCACCCCAGTTAAAAACCACTCATCACTGGCATAAACTTGAGACCGAGTCTTAGGCAATGATTCTTAAATTTGGGAGGTGCAGCTAAAGGAGTCCTTAGATTGAAACATAGCTTCAAATACATAGAAAAGAAGAATGACAAAAGATCAGTAATCTAAGTACCTATTTTTAAAAGCTAGGAAAACAAAGGCATACCAAACCCGTATCAAGTTAAAGAATGAAATAATGAAGATAAAAACAAAGATCAACAAATATAAACATACAATAGAGAAAGATAAATGCACAATAGAGAAAAATCAACAAAGCCAAAAGCTAGTTCTTTGACAATTTTAATAAAATTTATATAGCCCTATCAAGAACAATAAAGAAACAAGGCACAAATTACTAGTGTTAAGCATGAAGAATAGACAGCACTACAAATCCTACAAACATTATCATAAGGAGATGTTAGGAACAATGTTATGGAAATGAATTTGAAAATTTGGATGAAAATGTCAAGTCTCCTATAAATACAGAGAACACACTGCTGGTTGCCAGAGAGGAGCGGGTGGGGGGATGGGCAAAATGAGTGAAGGGGAGTAAGAGAAACAGGCTTCCAGTTATGAAATAAAGAAATCACAGGAATAAAAGATACAGCATAAGGAATATAGTCAATGATATTGTAATAGCATTGTATGATAAGAGATTATAGCTACACTTGTGGTGAGCATAGCATAAGGTATACACTTGTAGAATCATTATTTATACACCTGAAACTAATGTAACATTGTTTGTCAACTACATACTCCAAAATTTTGTTTTAAAAAAGAAAGGACAGGGGCGCCTGGGTGGCTCAGTCAGTTAAGTGTTCAACTCTTGATTTCAGCTCAGGTCATGATCTCACAGTGGTGATATCAAGTCCTGCATCGGGCTCTGTGCTGGGCAAAAGCCTACTTAAGATTCTCTCTTCCTCTGCCCCTCCCCTGCTCCCTCTCTCGAAAGAAAGAAAGAGAAAAAGAAAAAGAAACAAGACAAGTCTTAGAAAAATGCAAAATATCAAAACTGAAACAAAATAAAATAGAAAATCTGAATAGTAATACAGTAAAACCTTGGATTGCGAGTAACTTGTTGTACAAGTGTTCCACAAGATGAGCAAACATTTCTAATACATTTTAACTTTATAAACAAGCAATATCTTGCAATACGAGTAGTATGTGACATCAACTGTCAGATGACCACAACTGAGCCAATGGTTCTCTCCCCCTCTCTCTCTCTCATTGCAGGATTATGGGTGATCATTTCCCATGCTCGGATGCTTGTTCCCAGGCTGCGGTGTTTGGCAGAAATCAGTGATTTTTCAGAACATTGAAAGGTGCCCACAGCTGGCATTGGTGTATTTTTTGTCACTTCGAAGAACCTATGGACAGTCCTTTGCTTTTCCATACAAGAGTAATCTTAGGGATACTTTGCTTCATTCTAGGTCAGGCTGCCTGCAGACATAGACCCTTTCCTCTGCTGCCTTATTGCCAGTTACATTAAATACAGTATATGACAAGAGTTTATTAATACTTTATTGTAGTCAACATATGTTAGTGATAGTGAAAGTCATCTTACACATAACTCTCCTCTCTCTTGTCTCCCTCACACCAGCCAGGAAGGTTTTCAAAGGTAAGTGCAGGTTATTTATTTTTCTTTATATTTTGTATTTTCTTTATTATTTTGTATTATATTACAGTATTGTAATCATTTTTACATGAATATTTTTGGGTTGTGGAACGAATCATCTGAGTTTCCATTATTTTTTTAAATATTTATTTATTTGTGTGGGAGAGAGAGTACAAGCAGGGAAGGGGCAGAGAGAGAGGGAACACAGAATCTGAAGCAGGCTCCAGGCTCTGAGCTGTCAGCCCAGAGCCCAAAGCAGGATTCAAACTCATGAGCCATGAGACCATGACCTGAGCTGAAGTCGGATGCTTAACCAACTGAACCACCCAAGTGTGCCTCCATTATTTCTTATGGGGAAATTTTCTTTGATATGCAAGTGCTTTGGATTACAAGCATATTTCCAGAATGAATTAACCAAGGTTTTACTGTATACATTTAAATAAATTGAATCTATAATTTAAAACATCTCCACAAAGAAATCTTCAGGTCTACACACCTACACTAATAAATTCTTCCAAATATTTAAGGAAGAAATAACACTAATATACTCAAACCCTTACAGAGAATTGGAAAAAATAAAAACACTTCTCAACTGATTTTATAAAGTCAGCATAATCTTATTACCAAAAACTAGGTAAGGATATCACAAGGGGGAGAGGGAGTAATTACAATCTTTTCATGAATATCAATTCAAAAACTCTAAACAATATGTGACCAAAATGAATTGAGACATATAAAAAATAATGCATTATCAACAAGTTGAATTTATTCTAGGAACACAACGTTTAATATTCAAAACTAGCATGATAATATCAATGAATCCATAAAAAGCATGTGATAAAATTCAACACTCATTCATGATTTTTTTAAAAATGTTTTAAAACTAGAAAGAACTTCCTTAATGTAATTAAGAATACTTAACAAAAATCCTGTAGCAAATATAACTTAGAGGGAAATATTGAAAGCTTTGCCCCTAAGACTGGAAATGAGGCTAAGATACCCATTCAGCATTTCAACTCAACATCATATTAGAGATACTAGCCAATGAAATAAACCAATAAAAAGAAATAAAAGGCATTTTTAAAACAGCCATTAGTCAAAAATTATGTTTGGAAAAATCCAAAAGAAACTAGATGTCCAGTTAGAATTCCTAATGAATTTAGACCAATATACAAAAAAAAAAAAAAAAAAAAAAGTATTTCTACCAACTAGAAAAAAATTTTTAAACGGTTTTAAAGTACCATTGGGATGGGCTTGTAGCTATGACACCATGAAGCAGTCAGCAAATCCCCTCTGCAAAACAACAACAACCAAAAAGGATAAAACTGGCCACATCATTCTTCATGACTTCATCTTTCATGAAGAGGGGCGTTACAATATTGAGACTGATAAAGCTTTGCTCCCCATCTAAGGGGGCAGCTCTGTCCTCTGGAAAGTTGGCCTACAAGGAAGTTCTTCATTGTCTGGTGAGTACCGATCAGGGGTCTTAAAAGAATCTTCACAGGGACTCTACCTTCCAGTTCCTTCTCAGTTCCACATACTACCTCATTCAATTCTCCTACAGGTGAAAAAGTGAAAGTATGAGATGGGTAAGATGCCCCTCCTTGACCTACAAGTTGGAAGGAGCCAAAAATAAAACCTCTCACTTTATACCCCAGTGAACACATACTTGTTGAACATTTGCCACTGTACATGCTGATGTGCGTACGAGGTCCCCACTCTGTGAAGTTATAGGTCCCTCAGGAGACCCACTATATGGAAGCCACAGTTCCCACACTCTTGCCTTACTACATAAGGCAGAGAACGCAGATGTGTGAAGAAGCAAGTGTGAGACAGGAAGGAGTGGTGATTATGTCGAGCTGGAGAGTTTCTGCCTAAAAACATTCAGATTCAAAAATTGGTGTATATTCCCCTGTGGGCCAAAGAAATGAGCCTGCAACTTTAAAGGTCAGCACCCCACTCATCCATCACCCACAGGGGAGCCATCCCAAAGGGAAAAGAAAAGATAAAACAATTTCAGCTATCAATACGTCGTGTGTGGAAAATAAAACGGGCTTA
This sequence comes from Panthera uncia, assembly GCF_023721935.1. Lineage (NCBI taxonomy): Eukaryota > Metazoa > Chordata > Mammalia > Carnivora > Felidae > Panthera > Panthera uncia. The sequence goes on from NC_064813.1 coordinate 15,090,588, forward strand.
TGTGAGGGCAAATACGGAAGGAGAGGGATGTGTTAACTCTTCAGGGAAGATAGCCCATTCCAGAGCCCTGCCTGTCTGTCTGTGTCTCCACCAAGAGTTTCCAGTGAGGAACTCAGTTCTCAAGAGGCTTATTCTCTGACCTGTGCTTATGAAATGAAGTAATCCAAAATTCCACTCTGATGAGGCGAGCTATTAGAATAATCAGGAAGATGATCTCTTCTTTGGAAAGTCTTACCCAAAGATCATTGAAAGAGTTAGGTTTTAACAAGTCTGGGCAGATTCTGAAAAGGAACGATTGTCTTACTAGAAAATCGGCCTGTCACTCTTCATGCATTCCAGAAATCACATATTATAGACAATTTGATTATTTGAGTATTCTGAGGTTTGCCTAGCACTGGACTTTGCTCCTGGTGAGCAACTTATGTCTCTCCATGTTGCTGTTGTTGTTGTTGTTGTTATTGTTTTGAGTTTGTTTTGTTTTTTACATTATATTCTTTCCAGTAGTTCACATCCTTGTCTCGCAGTCTTTTCATGGTCCAAGCTGTATGTCTTTAATGTTTTGCACCTACTCTCAGTAAGGTGTTTCACATGTGTCATTGCCAGTTGTTTTTGAGAGAATTCTTCCTGGCTTAGGAGTCTGGCAACAAACAGTATAGCTTGTTGCAGTGTTCTCTGTATACTAGGAAGGGGGGAAAAAAAAGGACATGAGCTTTCAAATGTAAGTGTAAGTATAGGGTATGTGTCGGTACAGTTATAGACATAGGTGTAGGTATAGGTGTTGGGGTCGATGTAACTACAGGTGCTACAGGAGTAAGTGTGAGTACAAATTATCAGCACAAGTACAGTCTGGTCATGCTTGGAGTCTTGGCCATGGTGGCAGAACTTCTGTGTGGGCAGCTCTCATTCATACCTAACTGACAAATGACGTGGGAGACCTTTCAGGTCTTCTATGTCTCTTTTTGCCCCTAACTGCTCACTTCAAAGGAAAGGCATGGAAATAGGAAATACTAACTAGCCAAGTTAATAGGTCTAGGAAAAAACTGGAGGGGGGGGTGGAGAAAATATATGAAAAAGAAAGGGAATCAATTGACTCTGGGTATCCAATAACCCATGATGAGGCTAGTTGAGTTTTAGCTGTGTATGTGTTTTCACAGCTTAGGCCACAGACCTTTGAGATGATCTTGTTCAGGGAGAGGAAATAGATCTTATTTCAGTGTCACTTCTGGCTCCCTGGCAGTGGCTATGTGAAGACGTCATCCCTGTTATAGGTGTAGGAGGAAAGGTTGACAGTATGCTGCTCCCCAGGTATTTCCCTCCGTGATGTAGTCCGAAAACCTCATTTCATAAATTAAAAAGCAAAAACCAAGAGAATTTAAGTGACTTGTCCAAGGCCTCATAGCTACTTAGAAGCAGTTCTGGGACTCAGGTGTGGTAACTCCAAAGCAGTTCCTTCCATCACACCGTTATGCATAGTACCTGGCAAACATAAGTAAGAATAATTCACACTGTAGATAGGTGGGGTGAAAACATGAGTAGGCCGAATAAGGACTTGCCAAAAGATGTGCATCCTGATCCCAGGAATTTGGTTGTTTCAACAAACATTATTCAATAGGCACTGCGTTAGTTGTTTGGGATAAAAAGATTTATTAAAACACAGAACCGTGGGGAACCTGGGTGGCTCAATCAGTTGAGCGTCTGACTTCAGTTCAGATCATGATCTCACGGTTTATGAGTTTGAGCCCCACATCAGGCTCTGTGCTGACAGCTCAGAGCCTGGAGCCTGCTACAGATTCTGTGTCTCCCTCTCTCTCTCTGTCTCTGCCCCTCCTCTGCTCACATTCCATCTCTCTCTCTCTCTCTCTCAAAAATAAATAAACACTAAAATTTAAAAATTAATAAATAAATAAAACAGAACCTATTCTCAAGAAGTTCATAGTTTAAGGAAACATATAAACATAAGCAAATTCCATTCACAGTCTCAGAGTTATTTTTAATTTTTTTTTAACGTTTATTCATTTTCGAGAGACAGAGAGAGTGTGAGTGGGGAAGAGCAGAGAGAGAGGGAGACACAGAATCCCAAGCAAGCTCCAGGCTCTGAGCTGTCAGCCCAGAGCCCAATGCGGGCTCGAACCCACAAACCACGAGATCATGACGTGAGCCTTAGTCGGATGTTTAACCAACCGAGCCACCCAGGCACCCCCTCAGAGTTATTTTCAAAAAGGAAAATTCAAGGACTTGCTTTTTCCATCTTACAAAGCTCAAATCACTGCCTCTGCTGCCTTCCTTAACCATCCGATCACCTTGCCCTCTCTCCTCACTATTATCCTTATAATGTAGTAAGTTAACCTTATAACTCATTCTCTGTACATGAGTATCCAGAGCACATTGGATGGGAAGCTCGTTGATCTGAAAACATGGGTCAGACCATTTAACCAGAGTCAATGATTCCTTTATCATACTGTCCACTCCACTCCGGCTATGATGACCACACAGACCAGCAGCCATAGATACTAACTACATAACCACTAACCTTGGCTTCTCCCCAATCCTATTAGCCTGGCTGCTAACACAGATTCAGTTCTGTAAAGACCCATACCCATATATAACCATGAAATAAACACCTTTTCTCTAAAGTCTTTCCCAATTTCCCATTTCAAAGCCTGTGCCTTAACAAATGAGGGCTGTCAAGATCAAAGCTGCACCTCAGAAGTTGTTTGCCTGACTCTGGCAGAAAGGCCTAGCAAGTACTTAAACATTTCCTCCCACCACACTGCAATAGCTAAACAGGATGATAAAATAAATATTTCTCCCAATAGGTAGGTTGCCTTTTCATTTAGTTAATGATTTCCTTTGCTGTGCTTTTTTTTTTTTTTTAATTTACATCCAAGTTAGTTAGCATATAATACAATAATGATTTCAGGAGCAGAATCCAGTGATTCATCCCCTACATATAACACCCAGTGCTCATCCCAACAAGTGCCCTCCTCAATGCCCCTTGTCCACTTAGCCCATCTCCCCACCCAAAACCCCTCCAGCAACCCTCAGTTTGTTCTCTATATTTAAGAGTCTCTTATGTTTTGTCCCCCTCCCTGTTTTTATATTATTTTTGCTTCCCTTCCCTTATGTTCATCTGTTTTGTATCTTAAATGCCACATATGAGTGAAATCATATGATATTTGTCTTTCTGACTGAACAATTTCTCTGAGCATAATACAGTCCAGTTCTATCCACGTAGTTGCAAATGGCAAGATTTCATTATTTTTGATCACCAAGTAATATTCCGTTGTGTATATATACCACATCTTCTATCCATTCATCTGTTGATGGACATTTGGGCTCTTTCCATACTTTGGCTATTGTTGATAGTGCTGCTATAAACATTGGGATGCATGTGGCCCTTCGAAACAGCACACCTGTATCCCTTGGATAAATACCTAGTAGTGCTAGGATCTTTACCCTATGATTGCTAGATTGTAGGGTAGCTCTATTTTTAATTTTTTGAGGACCCTCCATACTGTTTTCCAGAGTGGCTGCACCAGTTTACATTCCCACCTGCAATCCAAAAGGGTTTCTCTTTCTCCTCCTTTGCAGTGCCTTTTAGTTTGATGCAGCCCCTCTTGTTTATTTTTGTTTCTGTTATCTTTGCTTTTGGTGACAAATTGAAAAAAATCAAGTGCCAAGACCAACATTTGTTATCTCTTATCATGCCACTCTAACAGATGTGAAATGATATCTCATTGTAGTTTTTTTCCTTATTAAAATTTTGTTTTTATGGGTCTCAAATTCTGTGACAGATTTTTGGTCAAGTTGTTTCCATTAAAAAGTACTGCTTTTAAAAACTAGTAACTTGGGGCGCCTGGGTGGCGCAGTCGGTTAAGCGTCCGACTTCAGCCAGGTCACGATCTCACGGTCCGTGAGTTCGAGCCCCGCGTCAGGCTCTGGGCTGACGGCTCGGAGCCTGGAGCCTGCAGCCTGCTTCAGATTCTGTGTCTCCCTCTCTCTCTGCCCCTCCCCCGTTCATGCTCTGTCTCTCTCTGTCCCAAAAATAAATAAAAAACGTTGAAAAAAAAAATTAAAAAAAAAAAAAAACTAGTAACTTAAAACTGCCATATACACAAAAACCCAAATGGTCCACAAAACATTCTCCTTTCCTTCTGAAGGTTTTACAATGCATTGTTATCAGTAACCAGTCTTTTACTATTAAACTTAAAAGGCCAGTTGACACAAACAGTTCTGAGACCGTTCTTCCACCACTGATTAAGACTGGGGTGGCAAGTATTGGGGGTAATATTCATTTAGACTTCTGAGCTTTCTGGGCAGACCTGGTGACCTTGCCAGCTCCAGCTGCCTTATTGGCCCACTGCTTTGATGACACCCACAGCAACTGTCTGTCTCATGTCACAAACAGCAAAAAGGCTCTCAACACAGAAAAGCTTGCCAGCGACCATATCAACAATGGCAACAGCACCAGATTTCAAGAACTTGGGGCCATCTTGCAGCTTTTCTCAAGAACGACAATAAATCTTCAGCTCAGCACACTTGCAAATAATGTGAGCTGTGTGACAATCTACCACAGTGCATATCTGGCACTGATTTGGCCTGGATGGTCCAGGATAATCACCTGAGCCATAAAGCCATCTGCTTCCATTAGTAGGTCGTTTTTGCGGTCATCAGCCACATTGCCACGATGAACATCTTTGACAGATACATACCTGACATTGAAGCCTACATTGTCCCCAGGAAGAACCTCACTCAAAGCTCCATGGTGTATTTCAACAGACTTTACTTCAGTTGTAAAATTGACTGGAGCAAAGGTGACCACCATGCTGGGTGTAAGCACCAGTCTTGGGTGTCTGGGTGGCTCAGTTAGTTGAGCGTCTGACTTTGGCTCAGGTCATGATCTCACAGTCTATGGGTTTGAGCCTCACATCAGGCTTGTGCTGACAGCTCAGAGCCTGGAGCCTGCTTCTGATTCTGTGTCCCCCCTCTCTCTCTGCCCCTCCCCTACTCACATTCTATCTCTCTCTGTCTCTCTCTGTCTCTGTGTCTCTCTCAAAAATAAAAATATACATTAAAAAGATTAAAAAAAAAAAAAACAGTCTCTACCTGGCCCACAGGGACAGTACCAATATCACCAATTTTGTAGACATCCTGGAGGGGCAGACACAAGGGTCAGCTGGATGAGCCGGTAGCCAAATGCAGAACCAGAACTTTAAGCAGTGTGGTTCCACTGTCATTGCCATCTTTACATGTGACTTTCCATCCCTTGAATCAAGGCATGTTAGCACTTGGCTCCGGCAGGTTGTCACCATTCCAACCAGAAACTGGCATAAATGCTACTGTGCTGGGCCTGTACCCAGTTTTCTTAATGTAGGTGCTGACTTCCTTAACGATTTCCTCATATCTCTTCTGGCTGTAGGTAGGGTGGCTCAGTGGAATCCATTTTGTTAACACCAACAATTAGCTGTTTCTCACTGTGGTTTTGGTTTGCATTTCCCTGCTGCTTAGTGATGTTGAGCATCTTTTCATAAATCTTTTGGTAATTTGTAGGCCTTCTTTGTAGAAATGCCTGGTCAAGTTATTCTGCCCAGTTTTAAATGGAATTGTTCTTTTTTTCCTATTGAGTTGTAGGAGTCCTTCATAGTTTGGGGATAGCAACTCCTTATCAGATATATGATATGCAGACATTTTCTACTATTCCATAGGTTGTCTTTTCATTTCGGTGCTTGTTTCTTTTGTTCTGCAGAAGCTTTTTAGTTCAATGTGGCCCCACTCATTTATTTTGTGTTTGTTGTTTGTGCTTTTGGTGTCAAATAAAAAAAGAACTGTTGCCAAGATCAATATCAAAGAGATTTTTCTTCATGTTTTATTCTAGGAGCTTATGGTTTCAAGTTATGCTTAAGTCCTTAGTCTATTTTGAGTTAATTTTTGTAGGTGGTTTAGGATAAGGGTCCCATTTCATTCTTCTGTGTATGGTTATCCAGTTCTCCCAGCACCATTTATTAAAGAGACTGTTCTTTCCCCATTGCATATTCTTGGCTCCTTTGTTGTAAATTGATTGACTGTATATGTTGTGTTTATTTCTGGGACCTCTATTTTGTTCCATTAATTAGAACCTATGTGTCTGTTTTTATGCCAATACCATAGTGTTTGGATCATCATCAGTTTGAAGCTTTGTTCTTCTTTCTCAGAATTGTTTTGGTTAGTTGGGTTCTTGTGATTTCATGCACATTTAGAATGGCTATCACTGAAAACATAAGAGATAACAAGTATTTGTGAGGATGTGTAGTATTTGTGCACTGTTGGAGGGAATATAAATTGGTGCAACCACTATGGAAAATAGTATGGAGATTACTGAAAAAATTTAAAAATAGAACTACCATACGATCCAGAAATCCCACTTCTGGGAATTTATCAAAAAAAAAAAAAAAAAAAATGAAAACACTAACTCAAAAAGGAATCTGCACTCCCATGTTCTTTGCTGCAATAGTCACAATAGCCACAGGGAAACAACCTAAGTATTCATCAGTGGATGACTGGATAAAGAAAATGTGGTATAGTGGAATACTATTCAGCCATTAAAAAAGAAGAAAATCCTGCTATTTGTGACAACATGGATAGAAATTGAGGGTATTATGCTAATTGAGGGTATTAGTTAGAAAAGACAAATGCTGAATGATCTCGTTTATATGTAGAATCTAAAAACATCAAACTCATAGAAACAGAGAGTAGAATGGTGATTACTAGGGGGTGGGGTGGGGAAAGTGGGGAGACATGGTCAAAGGGAACAACCTTTCAGTCATAAGATGGTAAGTTCTGAAGAATCTAAGGTACAGCATGGGGACTATAGCTAACAATACTGTATTATAAACTTGAAAGTTGTTAAGGGAATAAATCTCAAATGTTCTCACCACAAAAAATAAATTGTAATTAGATGATGTGACAGAAGTATTAGCTAACACTAGGGTGGTAATCGTTTTGCAAAATATTAGTGTATCAAATCAAAACATTGTATACCTTAATCTTACATAATGTTCCATGTCAATTGTATCTCAATAAAGTTAAAAAATAAAGCCAATCATAATGATTGTCAGCTTGCTGTACTTATGTGACTTTAAGACAGTATTGCCAAAGAATGTGGCCAAATAGTTATACAGGGATTAAAATTGAACCATGATTTTGGGTTGTTTAAATAACATGAATGTTTAAAATGCAAATATATGTGAAAAGCTGTTGTAATTCTCAAATTTTTAGTCATAAAAAAACACTTTTTATGGCAAGTAAAGAGCAGAGGTTCTTAATGACTAACAGGAAATAGACAAAAATAGCAATACATGCTTATACTGAAGTAGAAAGAAATTACATGTGAGAAGAATCTTCCTGAAGGTATATTTATTACTGACCAAATATTAAAAGTTTGTCATTCACTATTTAAAGATATCTTTCTTTTATAACAATTTGCAATTTACAGAAAAGTTACAAGAACATACACAGAATTCCTTCACCAAAACTGTCTTGTCCGTTATTAACATATCTATGGTCCATTTGTCAAACTTAAGAACATTGGTATAATAATAATAATATTAACTAAACTAAAGACTTTATTCACAGCAGCATTATTGACCATAGCTAAAATGTGGAAGCAACCAAAGTATTTATCGATGGAGGAAGTGATAAGCAAAATGTGATAGATGCCTACAATGTAAAATTATTCAGCTTTTAAAAATGAGGTAATTTTGTGCTCACTTCAGCAGCACATATATTAAAATAAAAAGGAAGAAATTCTGATATAAGCTACAACATGGATGAATCTTGAAGACACCTTGCTATGTGAAAAAGACTAATACTATGTAATTCCATTTATAGAGTAGTCAAAATTGTACAGACAGAAAGAATGGTAGTTGCCAGGGTCTGGAGGAAGGGTGGAAAGAACAGTTATCTTTTCATGGGTATAGAGTTTCAGTTTTACAAGATGAAAAGAATTACGGAAATGGATAGTGGTGATAGTTGCACATTATGAAAGTATTTAATACTACTGAACGATACACTCAAAAGGGGTTAAGATGGTAAATTTTATGTTATGTGTATTTTACCACAATTTTAAACACTAAAAGAAGAAAAAAGACAACCATTTAGACTCTAGTTTTTGAAAGCGATGTGCTTTGGAGTTGGACGTAGCAAAATCCTAATGGCTGCATGATCTTGGACCCATGATTGAACTTCTCTAAGTCCCAGTCTGTCCTTAATAAAGTGAAGAAAATAATAGCACCTTTCTCATATGGTTCAGGAAAAGATTAAATTATATAAGGCAGGTAAAATTCTTGACACACTGTCCAGTACATAATAAGCACCCAATAAATACTAGATATAATAGCTATATATTCGCTTTTCCTTTCTAAAAGCATTATCAAAACTGTGACACGGTTGTTTCACAGAAACCTCCAGTTACCTTTCTTTTTGCATTCCAGAAAGATCAGAAGAGAGCCTTGAAAGGTGTACATTTATACATGCATATGCATGTATGGATATTTGCATGTATGTAAGTTGGGATGTGTTGTGACTTGCTAATCCATGCACATGGTATAGAATTCAAACAGATTTTATACAGAAGCAATTCTGAAAGTGCAATCCAAGGTTCTTGAGATCCTTTGCATAGGTCTGTGAGATGAAAACTATTTTCATAATGGTACTAAGATATTGTTTCCCTTTCTCACTCTGATTCTCTCTCAAGGGTACAGTGCTGATCTCCAGAATCTCCATGATGTGTAAGATCGCAAACACTGAATACAGCAGCTAATGTAAGAATCCAGCTGTCTCTTAAGCCAGACACTAGAAAAATTTGCAGGAAGAAAAAAAAAAGCCAATGCCATTCTTCTCACTAAATTCTATTTTAGAAAATATAGTTATTTTTTATTTATTATTTTATTTTATTTATTTACTTTATTATTTATTTTATTTATTATTCAAGGCTCTTTTTATTTTTTATTTAACAAGATATTATTTATGTTAACAAATCATGGGTTTATTCTTACTTTTAAGTGAATTATTTAAAAAAAAATTTTTTTAACGTTTATTTTATTTTTGAGACAGAGAGAGACAGAGCATGAACGGGGGAGGGTCAGAGAGAGAGGGAGACACAGAATCCGAAACAGGCTCCAGGCTCTGAGCTGTCAGCACAGAGCCCGACACGGGGCTCGAACTCACGGACCGTGAGATCATGACCTGAGCCGAAGTCGGACGCTCAACCGACCAAGCCACCCAGATGCCCCTTAAGTGAATTATTAAATAGATCTTTTTAAGATTTCTGTTTTAACTTCTAGTACAGTAAATATTGATGAACATATTACTCATATAAACAAAAACACTTGGGGAACTTCAATAATTTTTAAGACCAAAAGGGGTCCTGGGGTGCCTGGGTGGCTCAATCAGTTAAGCGTCCAACTCAGGTCATTATCTCATGGTTCATGAATTCGAGCTCCGCATCAGGTTCTGTCTGACAGCTCAGAAACTGGAGCCTGCTTTGGATTCTGTGTCTCCCTCTCTCTCTGTCCCTCCTCCACTTCTCTCTCTCTCTCTCTCTCTCTCTCAAAACTAAATAAACGTTTAAAAAAAGTTTAAGTAAATACATAAACATTAAAAAAAATTTAAAAGACCAAAAGGGGTCCTAAGACTAGAAAAGTTTGAGAACTGTGAGAAATAAGTCTCTCTCCCATATCTATCCCCCTAGGTACACAATTCCCCTCACCAGAGGCAGCCTTCGTTACCAGTTTCCTGTGTATTGCATGCATATATGTAAAATAAATATTATGTAAGACATATTATTTTTATTTTTACAAATGGTAGTATGTTATGCACATTGAGAATTTTGAAATAAGAAAAAGTGATCATTATTTCATCACACTTTCCAACTCTTCCCTCTAGAAGAGCCCTTGGAGGATGCTGTGTTTACTATCCCAGCTGTTACTGAGGCATTCAATGACACCCACTTTTCCTTGGTTGTTCACCTGCCAATGACAGAGTAAGAGAAATTTGTATCATGTTTATGACCATAGGAAAATTTCCATTTTTAATTTTTTGACATCACCTTCTCTTTAAGCTAATAAGATAGTTGTAAAGACTTCAGAGTGCTAACTCATTTTCTTCTCTTTGCGAGTCTTGTCACAGCTCCTAAGCCAACATAACTATAATTATAATGTAACCCAAAGAGATGTATGAATCTAGCCAAAGAAGGAATCCCTCTTTATTTTTGGTGCATTCATGATTATTTCTGTATTTCTTACTGATTCTCACTTAAACTGCTTCTAATCTGCAACTAACCCTTCCACGGAGTTTCTAATGTCGATTGCTATAATTGTTCCAGAAGTTCTATCTGGTTCTTTTTTCTAATACTTACTACTGTAAAACCTTGGTTTGTTAGCATAATTCATTCCAGAAACATACTTACAGTCCAAAGCACTTACATATCAAAGCGAATTTCAAGAACCTTTGATTCAGTTGTGATCATGTGACATTCAGCACCAAGTACTACCCTTATTGTAAGACATCACTCGCTCGTCTTGCAGAACTCAGAACAAGTTACTCACAACTCAAGGTTTTACTGTATCTTCTGTTCGTAAGGTTTTGTTTCTCTGTTATGATTGTTATTCCCTCATTTGTTTAGTTATTTATTCACTTGAACATACTTAAAGACATGAATAATTCCAAAATCTGAAGACCCTGGGGATTAATCCTATCGTTTGTTTTGCAAAGGCCTGGACTGAGAGCATGCTCTTCCAGATGTGGCACGTGCTTCTGGCAGGTGTCCAAGGATGCACCGTTATGGTAAGTTTTTGATTGAATGTTATTAGAGCATGTGGACAAAATAAATTTGGATGCCTAAACCATGTGAGAATAGTCCTGCAGTTACCATTCATCAGGAAACGCTTTTTTTGGTCAGCGACTAGCCGAAAGTAGTTGTTTTCTAGTCCACCTTGTTCATCATTGTTGCTGCCACTGCAAGTCCCATCAATTTCTTACCCAATGGACCTAAAACCTGACTTCTGTCCTTGTGACGCCATTAAAATCCAAGTATATTGGTTATTGAGACCTACAAACCCTTCCAATTTTTCATTTGACTCTCAAGTTTTGGCCCTGGTGTTTCCCCTTCTTTCTTATAAATTCAGCTATGCACCAAAAAGGATGCCCGTTGTAATTTGTCTAGCATTTTTAAGTGTTTTGCGTTGGAAGAGGTAACAGATAACTTAGTCTGCCATATCGCTGGAAACAGAAGTCCTCGTTACTCTTTATTGTTCAAGTTTAGGTCACCTAAAGACAAAACCAAATTTATCCTCCAAATTGTTTCTCTTCTCAAACCTAAATCACTGCATTTCTCCAATTTCATATGAGAGTGGAAAGGCAAAATCCTTTATCAACGCTCTTATTACCAACATAATTTTGACATTCTTCTGTTAAGAGAAACTATAAATCACAGAACTGGTTGTGTTCTGTTGCTTCGACTGCTGAAGAGTATATAAACACAGCAGACGTGTTAAAAATCTACATTTAATATTTCTATTATCAGCCTTCCAGGCAGTTTTGCCATCAGAGGATTCTTGCTCTGGCCCCTCCCAATGCAGTACCTGGTCTCATGGGCTCTTTTTTCACACTCCCTGTTGATGTATCCCCATCCTCAGCTTCAGATTTCCCTCTCTCTCTCTCTCTCTCTCTCTCCCTCCCTCCAGTACACACCAGGTTGGCTCTCTCTCTCTCTCTGGTTCCTTTCTCAAATGAACGCACATCTCATCAAAATGTTTGACATCTAAGGCTTTCCCACTAGCATAGTCCATCTTCCTTGGAAAGAAAAGAAAAAAGAAAAAAATGTACTCCTAGATCATCTCAGCCTTATTTACCCAGAACTGATGTTTAAACAAGGGTTTAAACAAACCTCTAAAAAAGAATGGGCATGATTGGCAATTACCATGAAATATTTATAGCAATTAGTGGCCTGACACTTGGAGATTTCTAACTCTGGTTTGTAGAGCATGGAGCCTCCAAGCACAAAAATTGAGAGGTTTTGAGTGTCTTTTATTACAAAAATAAAATAAAAGCAGGACTTTACAAGCAAATATTTTACAGAAGCCAGACTGTTCAAACATCAGGACCTTGAAATTTCATAACTTTACCCAAATGAGCCTGCAGCCATTTACCTAAAAAATACCCACCAAATCTTTGGGAAATGTTGGCTACAAACTCTTGAGTTGAATACGAATTCCTAGGGCCTGTAACACCACTCTAAAATAGGCCAGTCTGAGCAAGGGCATATGGGAATCAGGTGATAAACGTAATCCAGTGTCACCTCACAGCAGTCCCCAGGAAGTTCACATATCCTTAACTATTTCTCCCATTTTTAAAAAATTTGTTGAACGCATTTATTTTATTTTATTTTTTTATTTCAGCTCCAGCGTGGGGCCCGACACAGGGCTCAATACCATGACCTTGGGATCATGACCTGAGGCGAAATCAAGAGTCGGGCGCTCAACGGACTGAACTACCCAGGCACCCCAAGAATTTGCATTTCTGACGAGCATCATGTGATGCTAATGCTGCCCGTCCATAAACCACACTTTGAGAACCCGCCCTGGATTAAGACAAAGGACAACAAAGTGTTTGTCCTGCATCGTCTGCCCCATTTTTTGTCCTGGAAATGCCATCTCTTATCTAGCAGCCTGACGCTACTGCTCATCAAAGCCCAAAGCTCATGAATCATCTTATGCTCCAGAATCTTCACATGATATTTAGCAACATAAAAAAGTTTGAAAATGTAAATGTCCGGTATCTCTTCTGGGAGCTCCCTGATTGGTAGGACAATTTATGTCCCCATGCTTTATACAAACGCAGGAAACTAGGGACGGTCGGTCCCACGTTGGCATTATCTGACAGACTTACAGGTAGTGGTTACGATTTGAAACGGTACCCAACAAATTCAAGCACTGACTGTTCTTGCAACGGTTTTGGTTTTTTGTTTGTTTAGTGCCTGATTCTGAAGGGGAAAACAAAAATGAGTAAGACGTGGTCCCTGCGCAAAGACACCTGAAAGTTTACTGGAAGAAATAAGCCGTGTAAAAATAGGTTTATTGCAGGACGAGGAGCGCAGAGCAGGAACAGAACACCAGACCTGGAAGCAAAACACCCCATGCCTATCGAAGCTTTGCTGCTGACTAATTGTGTGACGGTAGGGCAAGTCCCTGCGCCTGTGTGTGCCGACAGACTCCGGGATCCGTATCTGATAAATACACAGACCACAGGTATGATACCTCCTGAGCTCATGATTCTCCAGGATGGCTCTGCCCCTGAGAGCTAAGCCCCAGGGATGAAAGCTAATCCTGGGATAGATAAAGCTAAGATATCAAGACCCCGAGTACTTAGGAGAGCCTTTCTCTGCTATAGTGAGCGCCTACCAAGAGGCACTCAGTACATCCGCCCACTGCAGAGAGGAAAGGAGCGTCTACAGCTAGCTCGTTCTAAAAAAGAACTCTTTTTTTTTTTTTTTTGAGAATTTACCATTTGCCAGGCGCTATTTTTAGTTAAATACATGAACTCAATCTACACAACCATATGAGGAGCTGCTGTTATCCCTTCTGCCTCCAATGCTTTTCCCCAGACACCCATGTGGCTCACTTCCTCACCCTTTTCAAGTCTTTGCTCAGGTACCACCTTTTTAACGAGGTCTACCCTGATTGCTGTCTTCCAAAGTGTAACATCCTCCCCCCACCAAAAAAAGAAAATCCTTATTCCCTTTACCCTCCTCTACATCTTTTCTTCTCATCACATTTATCACATCCTAATAATACTATATATAATGTACTTATGCTTACTGTTTCCTGTCTTCCCGTATTTGAATGTAAGTTTTCTGAGGGCAGGGTGTTGGTTTGCAACTTTGGGAGTTCTCCGGCTGAAATTCAAACCTGGTCCCCCTACACAGAGGGCAAGGAGAGACCAAAGAAAGAAGCAGGCCAGTCCAGATTGGTAGGTCATCATACCTACCTGCCAGAATCTTAAAAGTTTATATAGAGCACTTAACAGGGTTCAGTCCCATATACTATCCAAATGGTCTCAACAACACATTTCTTTTTTAAGGTTGTGCCCTTGAAACAGCTCTGGCTACGGGAATGATGCTCAGAATGTACATTCCGATGATGGGGAGGGACTAAGAAGCCTCCTGTCACCTGGGTCTAGCTCTCGGATCAGCTGGTAGTCACGCCCTCTTGATGACTTCCCCAACACAGAGATCTCTGTTTTGTTCACTGATGTGTCTCTAGTACCTCAAACCCAGGAAGGCAAACTTTTGTGTACAGTTTCAGATAGCAGATATTTCTGGCTTTGGTCTCTGTTCCAACAGTCTCTGTTCCAACTAAACTCTGCCCTTCATCATTCAAAAGCAGCCACAAATAATACATAAGCAAATGGATATAGCTGAGTTGAATAAAACTTTACTTATGGACGTCGAAGCTTGAATTTACTGCAATTTTCACATATCACAGAATATTCTTTTTATTTTTTTCAACCACTTAAAAATGTAAAAAAAAAAAAAAAATCTTAGTTTGCAGGCCATAAAAAAACAGGGAGAAGGCTGGATGCAACCCCAGGCCACAGTTTGCCAACAGCTGACCTAGAAATAATAAAGGTTCAAATGGAATATTTTATGCCAAAGTATTTGAGGGTACTTGAAAGTGTTATTTTAAGTATATTGAGCATTCCTTATACAATCATGTCTGTTATTATTGTGCTTCCCAAGTGCTTTTCATAGTCAGCACAGAGGAAAATTTAACTTTATCACGTCTCTGAATTACGACTCATTTGAGTTAGTTAGATTGGAAATCAGAAATTTCTCAATAAAGATGGTAGATGGTCAACAGTTCTGGCCCCAAATATCTCATCCGTCTCCCATTGTACGTCATCAATAAAACAAGCTCTCAACGTGACTTTAGATTTGATTTTATGATTGTTTAAAAAGCAACGGACAGCACTAGAGCTACAGCAGTTATGACAAAGTGTATGTTTTTGACAGTGACTCATGCTGAGAAAAGATGAAGTTGGCTCGTGTCAAAGGTATAGAAAAGGCTGCATGAGCGGGGATGTGTAGAACTGGAACTGGAGGATTAGCTCAGCGTGTTTCCGACGTGTGGGGCTCGTGGACGACAGTGCTGTGCTGGAGAGGTTAGTTCAGGACTTTGTTCTTATAGACACAGCCTGCTCTCCTAAGACCGAGCTGGACATTCCACAATCCCATACTGACACACAAAGGAAGCACTTCCTATTGTAGGGAGCCAATAAGTATTTGAGTTAATGGATGAATATACAGATAGCTTTGAACTACTGGGGGCAAAGAAAACACTCATTCTAGTAAACAGGCCATCAACAAATATGATGATTTTTTTTTTTCTGCTCTATTCTTTTCTGCCATGGGAAAAGCAAGAAACATAAGCCCTAACACTTGGCCACTTATTCATTCATTTATTTCACATTTATCGAGTATATGTTATGTTCCAGAAACTCTACAAGGAACTAGACTTATAAAACTAATCAAGGCCGCAGGACTGCACTGCAGCTTTCAAGGGGAATAGACACTTTCCTTCCTCCATAACAATTAATTAAACATTTGGGTCATGGTGGGCAGTGAGATGGCATCTGCCCGCAGGGTTGTTCAGGCACATACTCCATTAATAAGGTTTCCTGACAGGGGGTGCCTGGGTGGCTCATTCAGTTGAGCATCTGACTCTTGATTTGGGCTCAGCTCAAGATCCCAGGGTCATGGGATGGAGCCCTGTGTCTGGCTCCACACTAAGTGTAGTGCCTGCTTGGGGTTCTCCCTCTCTACCCCTTTCCCCTGCTCACACGTGCTCTCCCCCCGCCTCTCTCTCTCTCAAAAATTAAATTAAATTAAATTAAATAATAAAATTTAATTTAATTTAATTTAATTTAATTTAATTTAATTTAAAAAATAAGGCTCCCCGACAGAAGAGACAATACTAAACCAAACGTGTCAGAAGTTTTGAGACCAGCAGGACGATGATCTCGCTCTCATTCAATTTCACAGCACCCTGAGGGAAGTAAATCACCAGACTGGCTGATGCACCAGGGTTCACCACCCACTGCAGAAATAATAAAAACGTTACCTCAGAAATTCAGCAAGAAACTTGTGTCTCAAGAAGAAATCAAATTTATACAAACATGGAGGTCCAGAATAAGCACTGTTTGGCATCAGACACACGAATAATAGTCTTTAATATAAAGGACTTCCAAAATGGCACATGAGAAGTTATACATTAAACAACTTGAATAAGTATTTTGTAAAAAAAAAAAATGAAATATAAAAAATTTAGATGAACACATATTGCTTAATGTGTGTATCCCAGTCAGCTTCTCCTAATTAGTCGTTTACCTAATTATTCATATATTTATCAAAGTATACATTTTTATTTTATTTTTTTTTTCAACGTTTATTTTATTTTTGGGACAGAGAGAGACAGAGCATGAACGGGGGAGGGACAGAGAGAGAGGGAGACACAGAATCGGAAACAGGCTCCAGGCTCCGAGCCATCAGCCCAGAGCCCGATGCGGGGCTCGAACTCACGGACCGTGAGATCGTGACCTGGCTGAAGTCGGACGCTTAACCGACTGCGCCACCCAGGCGCCCCAAAGTATACATTTTTAAATGTTAGCCTATTTACAATTATCAAGTTTTTTATTTTTTTAATGTTTGTTTATTTTTTTAATAATTTTTTTAATGTTTATTTATCTTTAAGAGAAAGAGACACAGAGTGCAAGTGGGGAAGGGGCAGAGAGAGAGAGGGAGACACAGAATCTGAAGCAAGCTCCAGGCTCCGAGCTGTCAGCACAGAGCCCGATGGGGGGCTCAAACCCACAATTCAATGCTTAACTCACTGAGCCACCAGGTGCCCCAGGGGTGGTAAATCGTATTCATTGATTTCATTTACTGTTTTCATTGTCATCATGTGTGCAAATTATGATAACCACTAACTTTTTCAAACTTAATGTCTGAAAACCTCATAAAATCAACCTAAATATTTACCTTATTAGCACAATTTACAAAACTTTAATAAGGTCTTACAGTGCCAAGGGTATGTATTATTGTGAAAGTAAAGTTTCACAGAGCTAAATAAATTGCCTTCCATACCTTAAAAAAAAGTAAACATTTTATTTTGTCTTGATATAAAAATAAATATAATTCAGCCCGGATTCATTATTATGTTCATTGTTTTTTTCTGAATTTAAAATAAATTAAAATTACAACATTGTTGTGGGCCCCTACAAGTGTCATAGGCCTTGGGCACTGTGTCTATGTGCCTAATGGAGATGTTGGCCCTGTGACAGCCTCTGCCTTCCTGCCTTTCATCCTCCATAATTCAATAACGTGTTTTTTTCATGTTTATTTATTTTGAAAGAGAGAGAGAGAGTGTGTGTGTGTGTGTGTGTGTCCTCATGCATGATCAGGGGAGGGACAGAGAGAGAAGGAGACAGAGAATTCCAAGGATGCTGCATGCTGTCAGTGCAGAACCAGACGTGGGGCTCAATCTCACAAACCGTGAGATCATGACCTGAGCCGAAATCAAAAGTCAGAGGCTTAACTGACTGAGCCACCCAGGCACCCAATCCTGCATAATTCAAAAGTTACTCAAAGGGGCTGATAGGTGGGGATGACAGGTAGAATTCCAGGGTGTGGGAGTCTTGAAGGGTAATTATGAAGAGTTTCCAAATTGGGGAAGAGAGGGCTGTGGCAATGGGGTAAAGAGGATGACTGTGTGGAGACAGTGACAGCAGCTTAGTGAGGGATGTTAGGTTCTGAGCAGGGCGAAGAGAGGATCTAGCTGTGGGTTGGGCAAATGGTAAGGGTGGTAAGGTGAGATCATACAGCAAGAGATGAGGAGAGTGACCTCACAGCTTAGTGCAGGCTGTCAGAAGCCTGAGTGGAATGCATGTGTATGTGTACCTTAGCGCTAGTCACTGAGAAAAGCTGGGAGCAGTGACATTCCAGTAACAATAAACATACCTAGCTCCACATTTTGATTTCTAAACATCATTCTCCTTTAAAAGGAAGTAGGACTGGAGCACCTGAGTGTCTCAGTCATTTGGGCATCTGGTTCTTGGTTTTGGCTCAGGTCATGTTCTCACAGTTTGTGGGTTCAAGCCCCACATCAGGCTCTGTGCTGACAGTGCAGAGCCTGCTTGGAATTCTCTCTCTCTCTCCCTCTCTCTGCCCCTCCCCCTGCAAAATAAATAAATAAACTTTTTTTTTTTAAGTAAAAATAAAAGGAAGTAGGACTCTCAGAAGAAATCGCAGGAAAATTACAAATGAGCATAGAATATCTTACTCCAGAAAGTAAGGAAGTACTAAAAAAATGATAGGGACACTGCCAAATTGGGGACAATTTGATAATAGATTTGATAAATAATGATAACAAGAGATTAGAATCCAGTGAATAAAATAAGTATCCATGAGTCCATACCGATATGAATGAGTTAATTAACTAATTGATAAGGAGAAGGGAAATTTTTTTCCTTACAGCAGAATGCCAACTAATAAATATAGAATGAATGATTAGATTAAAAATCACTGTCTGGCAACCATCATAATAATATTGATTCAGATAAAAATAATCACTGGATTGCACAAAGGGCAAGAATAGATATTTTTTTTAAAGAAGACATCCAGATGGCCACCAGACACATGAAAAGATGCTCAACCTCACTCATCATCAGGGAATGCAAATCAAAACTATAATGAGATATCACCTCACACCTGTCAGAATGGCTAAATCAAAAACACAAGAAATAACGAACGTTGACGAGAATGTGGAAGAAAAGGAACCCCTCACGCACTGTTGGTGGGAATGCAAGTTGGTGCAGCCACTGTGGAAAAGAGTATGAAGGTTCCTCAAAAAATTAAAAACAGAATTACCATATGATCCAGTATTTCCACTAGTGGGTATTCACCCAAAATAAATGAAAACATTCAATTGAAAAGATATATGCACCCCTATGTTTATTGCAGCATTATTTACAATAGCCAAGATATGGAAGCAGCCCAAATGCCCATCCATAGATGAATGGATAAAGAAGATGTGGCATATATACAATGGAATATTACTCAGCCATAAAAAAAAAGAATGAAAGATTGCCATTTGCCACAACATGGGTGAATCTAGAGTGTGTAACACTAACTGAAATAAGTCAGAGAAAGACAAATACCATGTGATTTCACTCATATGTGGAGTTTAAGAAACAAAACAAAGATAAAAAGACACACACACACATGCAACGCACCAGACTCTTAACTATAGAGAACAAATTCGTGGTTGCTAGAGGGGAGGTCGATGGGGGATGGGTGAAGCAGGTGAAGGGGAGTAAGAGTATGCTTATCATGATGGGCACTGACTAATGTATAGAATTGTTGAATCACTAAATTGTACACCTGAAACTAATGTAACACTGTATGTTCATTATACTTGAATAAAAAAAGAATAATCAATGGATGCTAAAACTCATGAGTGAACATTTGATATAGAATTGGATATTTAAATAGTCTCAAAACACCTCCCACAAAATACTAATTAAAAGGGGAGAGAGAATACTTTTACAGTAAAGGAGACTGGCAGGTACTCTTAATCAAGTGGTCAAAGTGAATGTTACCATTAATAAGACAAATTAAAATTGTGCACCACCTATTGGAGGCAATGAGAAGACCAACCCTTCTGTGACATTCCTGCCAAAAGTAAAAAATAAAAAAGCGTTCTCTAAATATAATTATGAAGAAATATCAGATAAACTCAAATCGAGGTACCTTTCACAAAATAACTGCATAATTTTATAAAGTGTGAAGTTTCTAGAAGAAGTCCAGGGAAGAGTGAAGAACTCTCCTGTTTTGAAGAAGACTAGTAAACGTGGTACATGATTCTGGACTTGTTGACAAAACTTGAACGCT
The DNA here is from genome assembly GCF_023721935.1 of Panthera uncia. Lineage (NCBI taxonomy): Eukaryota > Metazoa > Chordata > Mammalia > Carnivora > Felidae > Panthera > Panthera uncia. The sequence continues at coordinate 15,110,569 of NC_064813.1, forward strand.
GTCTTCAGACTAGATGGTAATGATGTATCCATGTTATTTTGCTGATTTTGATGGTTGTATTTTCATTATGTAGAAGGACATCTTTTCTGAGAGAACCATACACTAAGACGTTTGGTGGGGGGCGGGGGGCAGTGGTGACAAGGCATCGATGCCAGCAAATTGCCCTCAAATGTTTCGAGAGAAAAATTATTACACTGTTCTTGCAAGTTCTCTCTAAGTTTGAAATCATTTCAATAGAAGAAGATAAAATTAAATTGAAAATCTTCCAACTTTTACAGGACTTTTAGCCAAGGACTACAGAATTTGTTACTGAAGTGTTGTGTGTTCCCTGAAGAACATGTGCTTTCAAAGATTTATAATATTTTTTAAATGAAGTGGGTTTTTTTGTTTTTTGGTTTTTTTGCTGACCTAAAAGTATGGCTCCCACATGCAAAACGAATCTGCGGTTCGAGAAGCGAGGACTTTGGTTCCCGCCGGTGGGAGGAGAAAGAGGAAGTAGTGACTGTAAGAGAGCCAGGAGGAACTTCTGCTGTTTTAGCATTCTGTTTCCTGACCTAGGTGCTGGGTGCATCCTTATGTATTCCCTCGAGCTTCATGCTTAAGCTTTGTGCTCTTTTCTGTCTGTATGTTGTATCAATAAAATTTCAATTTAAGTGAAACAAAAAGAGACATAGTCCCTCATCTTAAAAAAATCCACAAACCACCAGAAACACCAGATGACAACAATTTTGTCAGAGTTACATCTGTCACACTCACAAATCAACAGTGAAGCACACAAAAAAGTAACCTACAATGAAGCTCTCAGTTTGTGGTTCAACAGAAATTCAAGGGAAGGTCACTGCAGAAGGCCACGGTCAAAAAACCATGCTCACTCATCAGCTCTCCACGTCATCTTCTCTTGCAGGTATGCTAGATAGCTGTCAGAATCCGATTTTACTACCACTGTGTTCCTGCCTTCCTCTAATAACGTGAGGAGAGATTCTAACACTCAAAGATGTTTCCTGTACAGGGACTTGGTCAATCTGAAGACTCCAAGGATGTTTACACAGTTAGGAGTGTGTCTAAGCGAGGCCCTGTGGTACTGCTGTCTAAATCATACGTGTGGCAGGATTCCCAAGGATGTGAGTAAAAATAAGAAGGAATGTGTCTACTGAGAATGCATCTACTGTGTGATGTGTTGCATGTGCAAAGTGTCCTCCTCACCAAGGGTGCCGTTTTCCCCTAGAAATCCCAACTCCCTGAACCGGGCAAGTACTGCCCTATAGAAGCACTTGGACCCCTTTCCTCCACACAGTGGTCCTGCCTCCTCTTACTGCTTCTCAGACTTCAACCTGGTGACCTTGTTAAAATGTGGGTTCAAATGTGGGGCGGCGACTCTGCGTTTCTAATGTGCTTATGCTGGTGCTGGTGCTGCTGTTCTGTGGCCTCTCCTGGTCAGCCAGGTGTTAAAGACCAGCCCTCGTGTTCGCTTCCCCTTTGTGAGAAAGAGTTAATCTGTTAAAACCAAGTGGACGATGAATTCATTGAGTTTCTTTACAATGACGCAAACACTCAAAACATAGAACATGAAGCCTGAGAGAAGGGTGTGAATAGTGTCCCCTCTTGCTGCTGTGCTGTGTTTCTGTCAAGGTCACCCTTCTTGGCTATAGAACCCACAGTCCTGTGTTTACACCTCAGCCCTGGTACTTACAAGTTATGTGATTTGGGGAAGATCATGTAACTTCTCTGTCCTCTTTTCTCACCTATAAAATCAAAATGCTAATACGTTCTTTGTTCTGTTTGTGTTAAGTAAAATTTAGTGTGGGTGGTTTCATATAACTAAGCAACGTTAATATGTCATTTGGGCATAAAAATAAACCATGACAGTGGAGAAAGGAGGTGAAAGAGATGAATCTGGACTAATAATAAATAATAACGATAGTAGCACATAGTATTATGACTCACTGAGCGGCAAGCCCTGTGCTTCAGCTTTACATGCTTCACATTAACTTAGTCTGCATGACAACATCATGAGGTGCATAGTATAGTTAGCCCCCATTTTGCAGACAAGAACACTGAGGGTTCACGAGGCTGTTTGTGTGCAAGAAAATGCAATTGCTAAGGGGTACAGCAGAGGCAGAATTGAAAGCCCCATCTGTCAGAGTCCAAGCTCTAAGTAGCAAAATGATTTTCAGAATCATCGGTTGATCATAATCACCTGGACAGCCTTAAAAACAATCCCAGGTTTCAGGCCCAAGCCATGACCCACAAGGGTAATTCTTACACAGCCTGGCACCAGTCCACTCATCTGATTTTAGGAGCCACTTAGAAAGATGCTGCTTTTCTCTAATTGTGGGAGGAGACATTCAAAATGCAATTGTCTGTTGTCGGAAGAGACCCCAGTGACACTTTGACAGTCATGAGCATGTCTAAGTGAGCTCCTGTGGTGCCGATTGTTACAGTCATGGGCTGAAAGCCAGGAGCTGGGGAGAGGAGGCCAGAAAGGCCTCATGTCCTATCTCACCATGACACTGATCTCCAGTTTATCATTGAATACCAAGGCATCCAAATGTCCATGACTTCCCTCTTGCTGCCAATAAGAAGACCCTGTTGCTCCTTGGAGCTGAGTCTCGGATGAGCACTTGCTTGAAGCATCTAGATTTCAATCCCAGATGCCCAAACTAACCACAGTGGTATGGATCCCAGTGTCCTGGGATAAAACCCAAGGAGTAGCAGTCTCATTAGGGAGCCACTTACCCAGTCTGGAATAGTCCTCGAGGTGTTTTTCTCTTCACAAAGATCTCTAACGCTTCTTTCTTTGACAGGAAGGACCTGGGGGAAGTCCCTCTAATTTCTGCCTGTTGACACTGATCTACTTTGGCCCTCTGACTTGTGTGGGCTTCCTGAAGTCTCTGCCACTGCAGACTAAAGGGGATCTCCCTTCCTATTTGCCCAAGGTCAAAGGAAGAGAGGAAAACCTCCACCTACCTTGGTCTACCATCTACCTTGATGTCCCTGAAACAAAAGGGACATCATTCACCACCACCCCTCATACCTTTCTTTGACAGACTAGTCGGGAGTGGGGGAGGGGGGTTCAATCCAGGAGACTTGGGTTTTAGCTGTGGTTCTGGTTTACCAGTGGCTCTGCTCCAGCTATGATGACAAGAAAATTATTTACCATATTCTAACCTTCTTTTCCAAATCTGGAATATAAGAAAGTGTTTTCAAACAATTTCTGAAATCCTGTAGTTCATAAATTCCATGAGAGCATCAGGATGCAGAATAAGCACTCGGTAAATACTTTATGAAGGACTAGATGAATCTTCACAGAGATCTGGTGCCCTCTTGGACTGCCTTGTGATTTCAGCCAAAGCCATAGTGGACAGCTCCTAGGAGGCTCAGACTGGCCATGTTCTGACAAGGCCTCCCCTTTAAACCCCCCAAGACCACCTGCAAGTCTTGCTGCTTTTTGCCCCCATTTCTAGCTCAGCCTCACCTTCTCACAACTTCAAATTCAACACAAAGGAGCCATTTACCTCTATCTCCCTCAAAGTTGCTAAAGAGTGAGCAAAGATTTCTTAAACAGAGCAAGTTAAAAAGCAGTAACCATAGCAAATACTAATACATTGAACTTATGCCCATACAAAGACATCATTAAGGGACTAAGCGTGCAAATCATGGAGTAGGTGAACATGTTTGCAATTTATGTTATCAAGCAAATATCTGTATCTGGATTCAGAAAACACATGTATCGAGAATACATAAAGAATTGCTACAAGTCAAGAAAAAAGAAAAAAGACCAACAATCCAGTGTTCTTCAGAAGTGGGCAAAAGCTTGGACAGCCACTTGACAAAACAGGATATCCAAATGGCCAATATGCATATGAAAGTCTTCAGCACCATTAGTCATCGTGGAAATACAAATTAAAACTACAGTGCGATACTGCGATCCCCAGTCAAAACAGCCACAATTTAGAAGTCCAACAATAAGGATAGGATAGGCAAACATGAAGAGCAACGAACTGTAGGTCCCATATATTGCTGGCAAATGTGTAAAGTGGTACAATCGTTTGGGAAACTATTTGGTAATACCTTATGTATTTTTTTCTGTGACCTAGAAACTCCACTCTTGATATATACCCGAAGAAATGAGTGCTTGTATCCGCCAAGATACATACAATAAAGTACATAGCAACATTATTTAATAGCCCCAAACCAGAAACAGCCCAACCGTCCATCAATGGTAAAATGGATAAATTGTGGTAAAATCCATATAATGCGATACCATATAGGTGTGAAAATGAATAAACCAACACTGTAAAACAACTTGGGATGAATCTCACAGACAAATGTTGAGCAAAAAAGCCAGACACCAAAGATTATGTATACCATATGATTCCATTTAAATGGAATCCAAAAAAAGGTAAGATTTCTATCAATGGTAACAAAAGTCAGAATAGGGATTATCTTTGGATGGAGTATTGACAGAGTAACTGAAAGGGAGCCTTCTGAGCTGCTGGAGATGTCCTATAGCTCCATCTTGGTGGTTATTCCACAAGTGTAGAAATACATAAAATTCATTGAGAGCTGTATAAAATTTGTGCACTTTATAACTTGCAAGGTATAGTGCAATTTTTAAAAGTGCCCGGCTGTCTTAGGTCATATGTCCATCCTTGGATAGATCACTGTGGCTAATGATTGGCTTGGACCTGGATCAAGGGTCTAGATCCTTCCTAGAGCTGGTGATGGAGCCCACCCAGACCATAAATGGACAGAGGAGGGGGTCCCCAAAAGGGAATAGGGAAGTGTGGAAGAAGAGGACACAGACATCCTAGGAGACACAGACAACTAATTTCTAACAGTCAAGAAGGAGGTGGCCCTCACCAGGAGCAAGTGGGTCAGGAACCCAGTCCTCAGGAAGACAGAGAGGGTACAGAGAGACATGGAAAAATCCAGCTTCTGGCTTTCCAGTTTCTGGTTCTTGGTCCTATGAGTGAAGCTACACTCCCTATTTCGGGCTCTGTAAGATTCCCTATGAGGGATGAGGAAACTTCTCATTCTTGTTGGCCATCCAGCATCTTGAACCTCCTTTTATTGTTTGGGAAAGCTCTCCCACCTTGCGAATCTCAATGAGAGGCAGACCCACCTCCCACTATCAATGGTGAAAATGTCAAATCACTTTTCCAAACTTCCTTGCAGCTAGAATGTAGCAGATGGTAATGTAGTTTCTGCCAAGAAGATAGCACTGCTCCTGAACTACAGGGACCACAGGAACATTCACTCTGCAAGATGATCCACCAGTGCCGGTGCAGTCCAGTGCTGGAGACATCAGAGCAGCAGCAGCAGCAGGCGCCCAGTAGTGTGGCTTAGTGGTCCTCTCTCATCCTTCTACATGCTGTGCCTAATGAGGCCCCACACCTGGGACTCCAGTCTTCCTGACTAGATTCAGTATCCCTTTAATAGTTCCTTTTCAGCCTAAGTCAACCAGACTTAGTTTATGCTACTTGAAACCAGGAACCCTAACTGATAACAGCACACTTCCAGAAAATTCCCCGTTTGCTTTATACTAGTTTGTGAAAGTTCTGTTACTTGCAACATGGGGAGACAAAGCCTGAATGCAAAGAAGTGGTTCTGCTGTATGAATATCCCATGCCATCATTCGGTCACAAGAAAGATGTTTGGTGGCAAACAGGCCACAAATCACACAACGGGAAGACAAGGGACTGAGTGAGCTAAAATGTGTGGATTGCTGTAAGGTCCTCAACTTGTGTTATATTAGTTCTCGAAATGAACCCACGAGATGAGCCTGCATTAGTCTGCTTGGCTGCCATAACAAAATGCCACACACTGGGTGGCTTAAACAAGAGACATTTATTTTCTCACAGTTCTAGAGGCAAGAGGGCCAAGATGAAGGTGCTGTAAACTTCAAGTTTCTGGTGAGCCTCTCTTCCTGGCTTCTAGCCAGCCCCTTCCGACTGTGTCCTCATGGCCTTTCCTCTGTGGTCTCTCTTCCTCTTCTTGGAAGCACACCAATCTTCTCAGATAACGGCTCTACCCTTATGACCTCATTCAACCTTACTTACCTAATCCTTAGAGGCCCTATCTCCAAATAGAATCATGTTGGGAATTAGGGCTTCCATACATGAATTTCAGGGGACACAAGTCAGTTGATAACAGATATGGTCCCAATATTGAAGAAGAGAAACGTGAGTTAAAACCTTGGTTAAAACCTTGTTAAAACAAGGTTAAAACCTTGGCCAAGGTTGAAATAAAACCTTTGTGCTTGCCACTCTCGATTGAAGCAGAAAGTATGAAATCCTAGAAATGAAAGCTTGCAAAGCCCTAGAAGAAAGTATGTGGATGTAGTAAGATATTTAAAAAAAGAGAAAAAATGGGAGGAAGCCAGTGTGAATGTCTAAAGGTCAGCCCCGCAGCCAGTGTCTGGAATAGCCCAGATACACCCACTGGTGCCCCACTGAGCTCCATCTGTGTCCATGGCCAGCACATGCTTCCTGACTCTCATCATTCTGGGTCCTATATCTGGGTCCTGACTCTTGCGCTGCTTCAGGAGTACTGACAATAACTCCCTCCTGAAACAAACTTCAGTCAAGCTCTGAACCCTCTTCTCCATCAGACCTCCCCTGGCTGGCTGAGCCCAGTTTTAGCAAAGAATCCTAAGCCAGTCAGTACTGATCAAGCTTAACTTGATAGTCAATCTCCTCTTCCTTCGCCCTTGATAATCAAGTTCCTCTTAGTAATTTTCTACCCATTCCCCAACCCTGCTCATTGGCTACAAATCTCCCCATTGTATAAAAGTGGAGTTCAATAATCTTGAATGAAGTCTTCCTCGCCATTTTTTTACAACCGTCAGAACTATTTTTCTTTGACAGTTGATTAAGGACAAGACCCATGTCTCATATTTCCCTGCGCATATCTCCACAACACTTAGCACGTAGTTCCACTGGTACTTTGTCAAAAGGTGAGTGAGTGGCTGGGCAGGTGAATGACAGCAAAGAAACCCATGGATTGGCTACTGAGAAAAGCCCAAGAAACAGCTTGATGCCCGTGAAGAGTGGCAGGTGGGATCAACCCTGGAACAGAAAGCTGGAGAGGGCAAAGAGAAGAAAATGGAGGGAACCCAGCACGCATGTCACAGTCAATTAGAACCACTTTGGGCCACTGCAGGAGAAAAGGGCCCTGACCTCAATGGGCCCCAAGGCCAAGGGGCAGTGTTTGGCAGAGGGACAAATACCGGATAACTGCTCTGACCCTGGCTTCTCTCCCTTTAGTTGTAGGACGTTGAACCCCTCCAATCCTCTGTCTCTCTGTGTGTGAAATGAGATCAACAGCCCCTTCACAGGTGCGAGGAAAGAACTATGTGGATTTTTTTTTTCCTTTTCAGGAAAAAGAATGATATCTATCAAAAAGAATGCAAATACTTTTTCCAGGTAGAATTAAGGAGCTGGGGCTGAGGGCCTGGTTGTGTTTCTTTGTTTTACTTCTAGTGTGCTTTAAGTGCACCCTGAAATGTGGGACTGCTAAAATTTCAAAAGAAAAATAACAGCTGCGGAAGATGGATGCACAGGAGGAAGGAATGTCATGATTTGGCCGCCAGGTGCACCCGCCTAGAACAGTCTGATGGGGCAGGACGGGATCCCAGGAGCAGGTAGGGAACTAACCAGGCTGAAAGACTGGCCCCGTTGGGGGTTGGTGAGCTACCCAGAGCAATGGCCAGGGAGTTGCAGCCGAGTCCCGCATCTTCTAGGTTGGTCCTTATCTCCAAAGGCCTCCCATCACTGGAATGTGGTAGATGGTGATGGGGTGGCTGCATATTCTCTGGGCCGACATAGGCCTGGCAGTCTGTCGGGTGGTAGCAGTAGGACCATGGGAGGTCTGACCAGTTAGTAACAGAGGCCTGGCCTACAGCTGGAGCTCCAGACACAGTGCTGCAGAGGAGGGTTCTGGGGCTGACCTGATAGGAGGCAGTGCTTCAGAGCAAGGCCCCGCCCCAGCAGTAGACAACTGAGCCACTGTTCATGGAACAAAGGCAAGCATTGCAGGGGGAAGGGGGAGAGAATCAGAGGGTAAAAGGAAGGAAGGGGACCTGAGGGACCAAGGAGGTGGGGGCAGCATGCAGAGCCCTGCACCCCTAGGGCCAGGGGTTCTCTGGGCTCAAGAACCATCATCCCAGCCAAAACACAGCTTCATTTCATCAAGGTCATTACAAGTGTTATTTTTAAAACATGCACATTCCTCGTGGAAGGGAAGTACCATCAGCATCGATTTTCTGAAACGTGTTTTAATCATCACAGCACTGAGACTATGTTATTATCTTTATTCTACAGGAAGCGCAAGGCCTCTCCCTGGGGCATCATTTCCCAACTTGTGATCCATGGCATCGTAATAATAATGCTAAGAGATGAGGGTCATGCAATTAAAAAACACTTCTGTGGCCAAATATGCTTGAGAAATAATGCAGGGGAGGATCACGTTCACGAGTGTAGACTTAGAAGTCACACAGACCTGGGTTTGAGACCAGGCTCTGCCAACTATCAGCCACGTGGTTGAACCAAGCAATGGCCTTCATTGACTCATCTGTGAAATGGGAATAATGAAACAGCTGCTTCGGAAGGTTGTAAGAATTAATGTTATGAAGTCATAAAGCTCTCGGCACAGAAAGTCCTCAATAAGTGAGAGCTCTTACTGGCATTGCAGCAGGCTAAATATGAACATCTTTTTTTTTTTTTAACGTTTATTTATTTTTGAGACAGAGAGAGACAGAGCATGAACAGGGGAGGGGCAGAGAGAGAGAGGGAGACACAGAACCTGAAACAGGCTCCAGGCTCTGAGCTGTCAGCACAGAGCCCGATGCGGGGCTCGAACTCACGGACCATGAGATCATGACCTGAGCCGAAGTCGGACGCTTAACCAACCAAGCCATCCAGGCGCCCCAATATGAACATCTTAAACCAGGTCTTCCAATGCTTTTTAGGGAGAGATTCATTTCACATAGAAAAACACCATGATAAACTGTTCGGAGACTGGGCAGAGAGGAGATTCCGAAGCTATAGGACAGCGAGAGTCAAGACCCAAATCTGGAAAATCAGGTTGAAAAACCAGAGTCCCATAGTGGGTGGGTACCCAGTAAGTGGCTGATTTCTCATTCAGGCTGGCTGTTGTCACAGAGAGAGGCTGTGGCCACAGGGACAAGGAAGGCCTCCCCTAGAGTCTTCACCTCTCTCTTTTGGGCACTACTCCACCCCCTTACACATGCACACCTATGCACACTTTTTTTTTTTTTTTCTTAGAAAGACAAAGGGGCAGAGAGAGAAGGAGAGGAGAATTTCGATCAGGCTCCACACTGTCAGCACAGACCCCAACGCAGGGTTCAAACTCATGAACCGTGAGATCATGACCTGAGCCGAAATCAAGAGTCAGACGCTTACCCAACTGAGCCACCAGGCGCCCCACCCCCACCCCCCAACACACACACACAACTTCTCAGGAAGACAGCCAGTGTCAACTGAGTAGAAATCCTACTAATCAAGTTTTCTTTCTTCTTCATTCCCTAAACTTTCTAAAGGAACATATTTCTACAGAGTGTAAAGTATTTTCAAGGGGATGTATTACCTTTGTAACTAGATTTTCTTATTCTCCAGAAAAAGGACTTTAAAAAAATTTTTGAAGACTTAGCCCTTTCATTACAAGTCCCAGGAAGCCTTCCCTGGCCACCCCTAAGTTAGGTGCCCCTCTCGTGAGCTCCCAGAATGCCCCCCTTTTACCCATGTTACAGATTGAGATTGTCAGAGCGTTTGTATCTCTTGCCTTAGCCAAGCACCAAGCTCCAGATGCACAGGGGCCCTGAAGTCTCACGCAGGTATTCCCAGCACCTTAACACTTGGCAGACAGGCAGTATCTTGCCACCAGTGGATCTGTGACTGAAATACACATCTCCCCAGAAGAGCCAGCTGGGGTCCGAAATGCTACCCTCCTTCCCTGCAGGACAAGCGCTCAGACAGTGCACCTTCCAAGGCCCAGAGCGGCGTTCTCATTACATCCCGGAAATCCCCTGGTCGGGGGGCTTTTGGGGTGACATCCAGTATGTAAATACGCAGGGTCGGGTCCTGGCAAGCAGTGCCCTATGTGAAAGTTCCACCAGCAGTGGAAGGTGCTTTCATTAGTCATTTCAACGGCACACAGCTGTAAGGAATCTGGCAGAGTTTGATTTGGCTGGGGGGGGGGGAGTACATTTTCCACTCGTGGGCGTCTTGAAAACTTTCACACTAAAAAAAAAAAAAAAAAGTCAAAAAAGGGTCATAGTCCAAAACGGAAAGCCAGAAAAAGACGGCAGAGATGCTAGGGCAGTAAATATAATGGAGAGAGCTCTAGACTTGAAGTCTCACTCTGGTCCTGCCACTTAAAGCTGTGTGATGGCGTTGGGCATGTCAGCCCCTGCTCTTGGGGACACTCCCCCTGCAAATAGAGACATAATGCCTCCCTGGGAGGCAGGAAAGACTCACTGAGCCAGTGGGTATGAACACAGGGGCGGACTGCCAGGCAGGATTCAAAAGTTAGGCATTATTTGGAGGAACAGGCAGAAGACAGACGGTTCATAGAAAAGAAAGAAGGGTGAAGGCTGGGGAAGAGGCACTGATCCAAGCAGCCCCCATGCTTCTCTGCAGTGCTTGCAAAAGACCCACCGGGGAGAGGAAGAGAGGCCAAAAAGAAACAACTCTTCTTGCCATGGTTGGGTCAGGGTCAGTAGACCAGGACTAGACTCTGCTCCTGTCCCAGCTATAATGGACTTGAGAATTTTTTCAGACTTCTTTTTGAATGGATTTACTATGAGTCCTGCTTTACCCTGGGCTCATGCCTCCTCTGATTTTGACCTTGGTTTGTTCAAGAGTGAGATGAGAAGACAGAATCCAAATCTAATTCAGTTTGCCTGTTCTTTGGCAGAATCACCGTTCTTCCTTTCCCACTGGGTTTTTTCCTTACAATACATTTATGCATTTGAAACATGTTTATTGACTGAGCTGCACACAATGGGATGCAAGTGAAACCCACGATTGTTTCTTTTTTCTTTGTCCCTTAGATGCCACCATCTGGATTTGCACTTTCCCTGCCCTTCGGATGAAAGCTGAGCAACACCATGGATTTTCTAGCCCCTTTTAGCCATGAAATAAAGAGGCTCTTTGTCTTGTCCTTTAAAAGACCAGTCCATTGTAATAATCAGTACTCCACTCAACACAAAGCTTCCTTCTCTGGCTTTTCACTTCAGGCTTGGAAATCCTCAGTAGCAAGGGGGAGGGTATGGACTTCAGCATTTTCACTCTGCCTCCCTTGGCAAGCTGCTCATTCTCAACCTCAAGCCTTGGGAAAGAGGGGAGTGGGGGAAAGAATAGAGTTGTTCATGTCTCTTGTCATGACACATCCTTCGTGCCCTCAGGATTTGGCAAAGTTCGAATGCTGACTTTTCTCTGAGGCTGCTCTTGAAAACATTGCAGTAAGAAGTCATGGCCACCAGGTGTCACTAAAAGCCTTTTTCCTTGAAAGAAGAGCTTAGCAGTTTTAACATGACCACATAATTTTCATAAGATAAAACTAAATATACTTTCCCTCTGTTTAAAAACAAAACAAAGAAAATAAATATCTAAAACCACAAACATATAAACTTGACTAGCATAAACTAAATATAATTTTTAAATGATACTGACAAAGAGTCTTTGACCAAACTTTAGTCAAGTTCCTGAGCCTTCTCCTAGGCCCATCTGTAAACTTTGTAAAATCTAGTTTTAGCAAGAACCCTGCTAAGTCAGTTTAACCAGGACCCCCCTTCTCAGTATCTGATCACCATCAATATCTGATCAGGTTACTCATCCTCCAGCATCCCCAAGGTAATGTCTGGTCACCCTGGCATGCTGACCTAACAGCAAGAACACTGTTAGGTCAATTTAGCCAGAATCCCCCTTATCCATGATGTTTCCTCTTGGTAATTCTCCATCCACTAAACCCTACTCAGCTTCTTGGCTTTAAATTCCTCCCTGCTCATGCTATATTTGGAATCGATCCCAATCTCTCTTCCCCTGTAAAACTCCATTGCAATAGTCCCTATAGCTATTGCAATGGTCCTGAATATAGTCTGTCTTACCATCTGTACCAAGTGTCATTGAATAGACAGATATAGATGATATAGATACAGATGATATAGATATAGATATAGATATAGATATAGATATAGATATAGGTTACCAGTATCCTACAGAACAAACTTTTAAGGAAAATCTCCCAAGTATTAAATGACATAATTTACTAATTCCCCTCCCTCCTCCCAATTATCATTATGTAATTCTAAATCCTTGATTATAATTCACCTTCCCCTAGATTATAGCAGGAAACTTTTCGCCAAGGACTATCTGTAGGGCAAATTGCCATTTAAAAACATTTAGGGGTGCTGGTGTGCCTTCCTGGACTGTACCTCTGCTGAAGGGGCAAATCTTTCTTTAGCACCTTACTTTGAGAGCAGTGTACTCAGCACAATAGAATGACATTAAGGTGCACAACGTACCGAGACGTTGCTGCCAAGGTCTTGGCCGTTCAGGAAACGCTTTCATGGAGGAGCTGGAATGAGAGAAGGATGTTGAAAGAGTTCTGGTCCAAGAGGGTGACACAGGAGGTTCCTGAACTCACCTTCTCCCACAGGCACACCAAATCTACAGCTACCCTTGGAGCAATTCCCTCTGAAAGAAATCTAGAAACTAGCCAAGTGACTCCTATACATTGAGTGAACAAGAAAATACCCACAGGACTGGTACACCTTCAACTACTGGGACTGACAAAAAACAAAGAAGGTGGCTCAGACAATCACAAAGGTTTAAGAGACAACCAAGAGCATCTATGATCAGGATGAATGATAAAGTTCGTCTTCTACAAGGGGCACCTGGGTGGCTCAGTCGGTTGAGCATCTGACTCTTGATTTCAGCTCAGGTCACGATCCCAGGGTTGTGGGATCGAGCCCTGCATCAGGCTCCACACTGAGCATGGAGCCTGCTTGAGATTCTCTCTTCCTCTTCATCTTCCCCTCCCCACCTTGCTCATGCACCTGCGCTCTCTTTCTAAAATAAAACATAATAATAATAATAACAATAACAATAATAATAATTTCATCTTCTACACAAGACCACTTCATCAACACTTGGAAGGGTGGCTGTTTTATCTAATGCACAGAAACCAATACGGAGAGTGAAGGAAAATTAAGAAACAGAGGACTATGTTCCAAACAAAAGAACAAGAAAACAATCATGAAATAGACCTTAAAGAAAGAAAGATAAGTGATTTACTGGATAGAGTTCAAAATAATAGTCATAAAGCTGCTCACTAAGGTCACAAGAACATGAACCAAGTGAGAATTTCAACAAAGAGATAGATTATATACTTTTAAAGTACAAAACAGAAATCACAGAGTTGAGGGGCACCTGGAGGTTCAGTCAGTTAAGCGTCTGACTTTTGATTTCAGCTTAGGTCATCATCTCATGGTTCGTGAGTTCAAGCCCCATGTCTGGTTCTGTGCTAAAGTGTGAAGCCTGCTTGGGATTCTCTCTCTCTCTCAAAATAAATACATAAAACTTTAAAAATTAAAAAAAAATCACAGAGCTGAGAAATGTAATAACTGAATTGAACTATTCATTACAGGGGTTCAAAAGCAGACTGGATCTGGTGGAAAGAAGAAGGATTAGTGAATTCAAGAACAAGGCAGTGGAATTCATCCAAAGGAGCAGAAAGAAAAAATAATTTAAAATAATTAAGGTAACTTAAGGACTTTATGGGGCATTGTGAAACAGACAAATATACACATTATAGAGATCCCAGAAGGAAAAATATTGGGGGGGGGGGGGGGGAGAGGATAGGGTAAAGGATGTGGAGTGGGGTAGAAGACTTATTCAAATAAATAATGGTTGAATACTTCCCTAACCTGGGGAAAGAGACATCCAGATCCAGGAAACCCAGAAAGTTCCAAATAAAATGAATCCAAATAGACCCACACACTAAGACACATTATACTTAAACTGTCAAAAGTTAAAAGGAGAGAATCTTAAAAGCAGCAAGAGAAAAACAACTTGTTATGTACCAGGGAAACCCCATAAGACTAGTAGCAGATTCTTCAGCAGAAACTTGGCAGGCCGGAAGGGAGTGGCATAATACATGCAAAGTGCTGATCGACAAAAACTGCTGACCAAGCGTATTCTATTCAGCAAAGTTACGCTTCAGAATTGAAGGAGAGATAAAGAATTTTTTAGATAAGCAAAAGCTGCAGGAGTTCATTACCACTAAACTTACAAGAAATGTTAAGGGGAATTTCTCAGGTTGAAACAAAAGGATGCTAATTAGTAACAGGAAAATATATGACAGTATAAATCTCACCATTAAGGGTAAATATATAGTTAAATTCAGAATATTCTGGTATTGTAATGGTGATGAGTAAATCACTTATAACTTTAATATGAAGATTAGCTGACAAAAAGCAGTAAGAATAGGTATAACTATAATAATTTGCCAATTGATAAACAAGATTAAAAGATATAAATTGAGATCAAAAACATAAAATGTGTGAGAGAAAGTAAAAATGTAGATTTTGGGGGGCACCTGGGTGGCTCAGTCGGTTAAGCCTCCGACTTTGGCTCAGGTCATGATCTCACGGTTCATGAGTTCGAGCCCTGCGTCAGGCTCTGTGCTGACAGCTCAGAGCCTGGAGCCTGCTTCAGATTCTGTGTCTCCCTCTCTCTCTGCCCCTCCCCTATTTGTGCTCTTTCTCCCTCTCAAAAATAAACATTAAAAAAAATTTTTTTTAATGTAGATTTTTTTTTTAAGTAGGCTCCACACCCAGTGTGGAACCCATTGCATGGCTTGAACTTATAACCCTGAGATCAAGAGTTGGATGCTCAACCAACTAAGCCACCCAGATGCCCCAAAATGTAGATTTTTAGCATGCATTTGCAGTTAAGTTGTTATCAGCTGAAAATAGACCATTATAAATACAAGCTATTTTATGTAGGCCTCATGGTACCACAAAGCAAATTTTATAGCAGATACACAGGAGATACAGAGAAAGGAAACGAAGCATTCCACCAGAGAAAAATCACCATATTGCAAAGGAGAGCAAGAGAAGAAGAAAGAAACAAAGGAACTGCAAAGCCAGAAAATAATTACAAATTTGTCAATGTGTAATTCATTCTTATCAATAATTACTTCAAATTTAAATGGACTAAAGCTACCTAAAAAGGACTATTTGGCTTCAAGGACATACACAGAGACTGAAGGTGAAAATAATGGGAAAAGGTGAAAGAATGGAAAAAGATATTCTATGCAAATGGACACGAAAGGAAAGCAAGTGTGGCTATACTTGTATCAGACAAAATAGACTTTAAGACAAAGACTTTAATAAAAGAAAATAGAGTCATTATATAAAGATAAAGGAATCAATTCCAAGAGGATATAACATTTGTAAATATTTATGCACCCAACCTAGAAGTACCTAAATATTTATAAATTTTTTTAATGTTTATTTATTTTGAGGGAGAGAGAGACAGAGGGCAAGCAGGGAAGAGGCAGAGAAAGAGGGAGATGCAGAATCCGAAGAAGGCTCCAGGCTACGAGCTGTCAGCACAGAGCCCAATGTGGGGCTGAAACTCACGAACTGCAAGATCATGACCTAAGCCTAAGTTGGACACTTAACTGACTGAGCCACCCAGGTGCCCCAGAGAACCTAAATATTTAGAGTAAATACTGAAAGCCCTGAAGGGAGAAACAGACAGCAACACAATGATAGTAGTGACTCTAATATCCCCACTTTCAACAGATTATATTCAATACTGAAAAGCTGAAAGCTTTTTCTCTAAAATCAGGAACAAAGCAAGGTTATCCACTCTCACCACTTTTATTCGACATAGCACTGGGAGTCCTAGCCAGAGCAATCAGGCAAGAAAAAAAAATAAAAGACACCAAATTGGAAGGGAAGAACCAAAACTCTACCCATTTGCAGATTATATGATATTATATATAGAAATCCCTAAAGAATCCACCAAAAATCTATAAGAAGTAATAAATGAATTCAGCAAAGTTGCAGAATACAAAATCAATATATAAAATTAGTTGTTTCTATACACTATTAATAAACTATCAGAGGAAAAAGTAAGACAACAATGACAGTTACAATTGCATAAAAAAAAAAAAACCCTAGTAATACATTTAACCAAGGTGGTGAAAGATCTGTACACTGAAAACTATGAAGTTGATGGAAGAAACTGAAAAAGATACAAATAAATGGAAAAATGTTCTGTGCTCAAGGATTGGGAGAATTAATATTGTTAAAATGTCCACACTACCCAAAGTGACATACAGATCCAATGCAATGCATATCAAAATTCCAATGACATTTTTCACAGAAAAAATCCTAAAGTGTGTATGAAATCACAAAAGACCCTTAATAGCCAAAGCAATCTTGAGAAAGAACAAAGCCAAAGACATCACATTTCCCAGTTTCAAAACATACTACAAAGCTATACTAATCAAAAGAATGTAGTATTGGCATAAAATAGGCACATAGATCAATGGGTCAGAATAGAGGGCCCAGAAATATACCCATGCATCTGTCTGTTATGACAGCAGAGCTAAGAATATGCAATGGAGAAAGGACCATCTCTTCAGTAAGTGGCGGTGGGAAAACTGGACAGCTACATGCAAAAAAGGACAAAAACTGGACAGCTACATGCACCACTTTCTTACATCATACACAAAAGCTAACTCAAAATGGATTACAGACTTGAATGTAAGACCTGAAACTATAAAACTCCTAGGGAGAAAGCTTAAGGGTAAGCTCCTCGACTTTGGTCTTGGCAATGATTTTTTGGATGTGACACCAAAAGCAAATGCAACAAAACCAAAATCAAATAAGTGGGACTACATTAAACTAAGAAGCTTCTGCACAGCAAAGGAAACCATCAACAAAAGGAAAACCTATGAAATGGGAGAAAATTTTTGCAAAACATGTATTTGATAAGGGGTTAATATCCAAAATATATAAAGAAATCATACAACTCAATAGAAAAAAATCCAACTTAAAAATGGCAGATGACCTAAATAGACATTTTCACAAAGAAGACATACAAAATGGCCAAAGGTTCAAGAAAACGTGCTCAACATCACTAATCATCAAGGAAATGCAAATTAAAACCACAGTGACATATTACCTCACACCTGTTAGAATGGTTATCATCAAAAAAAAGAAAAACACACAAGAAATAACAAGTGTTGGTGAGGATGTGGAGAAAGGAAACCCTTGTGGGAATGTAAATTGGTACAGACACTAGGGAAATAATATGGAGGTTGCTCTGAAAATTAAAACCAGAACTACCATATGACCCAGCAATCTCGCTTCTGGGATAAACCCAAAGGAAATGAAAATGGGAAACCAAAATGATATTTGCACTCCCATGTTATGGCAGCATTATTCACAATAACAAAGATAATGGAAACAAACTAAGTGTCCATCAGTGGATGAATGCATAAATAAGAGGGTTATGCAATGGAATGTTATCTAGCCATAAAAAAAGAACCATTTGCAACGACATGGATGGATCTTGAGGGCAAATAAATGCTAAGTGTAATAAGCCAGACAGAGAAAGACAAATACTGCCGATATCACTAATATGCAGAATCTTAAAAACAAACAAAATCAAATCATAGAAACAGAGAGTAGAAAGTGGTTGTCAGGGGCTAGGGGTGGGGGAATTAGGGGGGATTGGTAAATGGATACAAACTTTCAGTTATAAGATGAATAAGGTCTGAGGAGTTAATGTAAAACACGGTGATTATAATTTTTTTTTTAATTTTTTTTTCAACGTTTTTTATTTATTTTTGGGACAGAGAGAGACAGAGCATGAACGGGGGAGGGGCAGAGAGAGAGGGAGACACAGAATCGGAAACAGGCTCCAGGCTCCGAGCCATCAGCCCAGAGCCTGACGCGGGGCTCGAACTCACGGACCGCGAGATCGTGACCTGGCTGAAGTCGGATGCTTAACCGACTGCGCCACCCAGGCGCCCCACGGTGATTATAATTGATAACCCTGCGTTGTGTAACTGAAATTTCCTAAGAAAGTAGAACTTAAATGTTCTCAAAGAAAGAAAAAAATAAATAAATATGTGAGGTGATGGACATGTTAATTAACTAGATGAGGGAGTCCTTTCACAATGCACACATATCAATTCACCAGTGTGTACATTTTAAATATTTTATCATTTTGCTTATCAGTTATACCTCAAGAAAGCTGAAATTTTAAAATAAAGACCTTTATTATTATATTAATAACATCCATTTGTTCAGCTTTTGACTATGTACCAGTTACTGTTTTAAGACTTAAGTATGGTATCATTTTATCCTTACAACACCCTTACACGATAATCATTCTTATCACACACCCCACTGACAGATAAAACATAGGATGCCCTGTTGTGATATTGTGATTTATATTAAGCAGTATACATTGGATCTTTATTTCCTGGTTCACAGTTCCCAAAACCTTTGGAATTTCCGAAGTGTGGAGAATAAGAAAGGTATCTTTTGTTATGTTAATGAGGTGATTTTCAGACTGCTCCTAAGGATGGGGGCCGGTTGTCATGGAGACAACCCTGTGATCTGAGGGCTAGCTCTGGGAAGAGGGGCGAGAGGTTGAATTGATTGCCAATGGCCAATGATTTAATCAATTTTGTCTAGGCCATGAAGCCTCCATAAAAACCCAAAAGGACTGGGTATGGAGAACCTCCAGGTCAGTGAATACGGAGGTGCTGTGGGAGAGTGGCACGCCTGGAGAGGGCATGGAAGGTCGGTGCCTTTTCCTCATGCCTTGTCCCATGTATCTTTCACCTGGATGTTCATCTGTATTCTTTTTCATTTCCTTTTATGATAAACTGGTAATCCAGTAAGTAAATTGTTTCTCTGAGTTCTATGAGCTGCTCTAGCAAATTAATCAAACAGAATCCCAGGAAAGGATCATGGGAACTTCCCGGATTTGTAGCCAGTCAGAAGCACTTGCGACTGGTATCTGAAGTGGGGGATATTGGGAACACTCTTGTAGGACTGAGCCTTCAACCTGTAGACTCTGATGCTATCCCTGGGTAGATAGGGTCAGAATTGAGTTGAATGGTAGGATACCTAGCTGGTGTCCAGAGACTTGCTTGGAGGTACCCCCAGGCCCCCACGTACATGTCAGGATTGAATCCAGGAACCCAAAGACCACTTACATTTGAATCTGATGAACGATGAATAATACTTGGGCGTAAATATGTCCTATGCAATACTAAAGACATACTTACTGCATGGGGCATAAATATTTCATGGGACATATTTTATACTAATAATTTCTGTTTATCTGAAATTCAAATTCAACTAGGCATCCTATATTTCTATTTGGTAAAATTGGTAACCTGACCCTTATGGATAAGAAAACCAGCCTTCAGGAAGATAAAGTAACTTGATGGAAGCTAACACCTGGTAAGCAGTGTCGC
This sequence comes from Panthera uncia, assembly GCF_023721935.1. Taxonomy (NCBI): domain Eukaryota; kingdom Metazoa; phylum Chordata; class Mammalia; order Carnivora; family Felidae; genus Panthera; species Panthera uncia. The sequence goes on from NC_064813.1 coordinate 15,130,108, forward strand.
CAAGCTCTGATCCCCAGACTCACTGAACCCCATCTCTTCCATATTACATTGCCCCCACTTGTCCAGGGAGTTCTCTTCATCTGCCAGCTGCTTCCTTCTGGTAGAATAACCCCACCACCATTCCTAGCCCACTAGAAGAAAAGCTTTCCTTCCCAGCCAAGAAGGATTCTCTGAAAGGTGAATTCTCACGACTAATTTTCCCAAATCTATCTTCCTTGCTAGCTTACCTCTTTTGAAAAAAAGAATGAAAATCTCCCTCATGTTTTTCATGTTCATACTCACATTTCTGTAAATCCCTCAAGCCTATGTCTGTAAACTGAAATTTAAATACAACAGTCCATCCCAACTTGTCCTTCTGGCTTACATTACTTGAAACATAATATAGTAATTTAAAGCTAAATTTAAAGAGGAAAATACCCCCTAGTGTTATTGCACCATAAGGATAGCCTTTTGTTATTGTTGCTTCTAGTCGTATCTTCCGATATTTGAATGATAGTAGATCCAGCTAACTTGTCTCATTACAGCATTTATTGCGGTATGGAGGGACTGTAGTAGTACAGTACAACTCCATTCACAAGGTCAAGGTTAACCTCTACCAGAAGAATTCGGCAACAAAGAATGTTTAAAGGAGTTTATCCATGTAAAGTGCTTGAAACAGTGCCAGGCAAACAGTAAGTGCTCAGTAGATGTGAGCTAATGTTATCATTAATTTTAAAACATGGGGACGGTATTGATGGCCAGGTCAGGAAGTGGTTTTGTAACTAATAGGCCATAAACAATGCACAAAAATAGAGAAGAAACTCTATTTTTTCCCTCTGGTGCCCAGAGGGAAAAAGAAGATAAGACTGGGAGAGAATGGAGGAAGTCCACTCGTTCATTTAATAGTCATGTAATAAATGAGTGCTCTGCGCCGGTCTTGACAGGCTGGGGAGTCCAGTGAGAGAGGCAGGTCTTTATGGCACCATGTGATAACTGTGCAATGAGAGAGTGATGCCCAGAGACAAGGGGCACCTGCGACACTCAAGGTGGTCAAAAAGGGGTCAAGGTGACTTCCTAAAGTAACACCTCTAAAGACGTCCTTTACTGGGGCAGCGAGAGCTGGCCAGGCTAAGCTTCGAATGACTGCACATTCCGGGTAGAAGAGGCAACACTAAGTAAAGGCACAGACTTAAAACAGTGAAATGTGTGCAGGGAAGATGGAAACAATTCAATTCCTCTTTCCCTTGGGAAACCAGCCAATTACTGAGCAATCCATAGCAACTAGCACGACAGATAGCCAATTGTGGTCCCCTGCGGAAGGAAGCCCAAATGCAAGACTTCTAACATCTTCGGCCAACATCAGCCAAGTGGATATCACAAGACAAAAGATTTGGTGACATGGAGAAAAGAGTGTGTCCGCACCATAAACTGACAGGTTTTCAGCGCCATATACTAACCACTGAAAATGTTATTATATGTCACATCTTAATTAACTGCATTAATATCACTTGTAGCCAAAACAGTGCTAACCAATACATGGGACTCCCACATTAACTCTCATAACCATCCTCACATTAATTTTATTATCCCCATCTTACATTAGAGGAAACTGATCCCTGATGAGATTAAATGGTTTTTCTCAAGATTGCCAGTAACAGGAAGAGTAGGAATTGAACCTTTCAATATCACACTCAATTTTACTTCCCCTTCCTTTCCACCTCTTTAACTGAAACACAGCCTTCAAGACTCTGCTTGGGTCCCACCCCCTGCAAAGCTTTCTTCGACCTCCCAGCACACAGCACAGCCATTCATTTACCAAATACTCAGTAACAGTTTGATGACTGACAATGATGATCAATGATTTGCTTGTCTGCCAATTACAAATCTGTGTGGGTAAAAAGCGATGACGGTGGCCTGGACTCCGGAGAGAACTCCTGTAGGAAGGGCTAAGCTTTGAGCCAGATCTTGAAGAAAGTGGTAGCTATGAATTGACAAAAGCATGTGATATAGGAAGCAAAGAAGAAACCATCTGTACAAAGGCACAGAATCAAAGTAAAACAAAACTACACCCCCCCTTCCATGTCTCCGGCTTCAATACTATATGTCTTGCCAAATCCCTGATAATTAGAGAGTAATAGACAATTCTGGTTGCAGAATCTCTGTACTTGCTCCTTTAGGCCACACATGCTTCTTGAGTGCCTCTAACGGGCAAGGCTCTGTGGGAGGCACAAAGATGCATGAAGCACAGACCTGCCCTCACAGACATGTTCACTAAGAGAATGACCCGTGCACAAATATCTGTAATAAAATGTACAGAGTAGAAACAGTCATAAACAAGGTATGGGCTGCTGTGGGTCATTGGAAAAACCCATCACTTCCAGGTGGGAGTCTTTATGATGGTTTCCTAGAGGCGATGGTGTTGCTGCCAGGCTTGTGAGGAGGATAGGCTTTGCAAAGATGAAGAGATGGATTCTAGGCCATTCTGGAAGGCAAAGGAAACCACACACAAAAAGACATAAAGGTGGAAAAACTCAAGGTCCAGCAAAGAGGAGTGACGAGTTTGGTTTTACTGTAACATTGGAGATAGAAAGCAAAGAGTGGGAAATTAAGTTCCAAACACAGGTAAAACCAGATAATTGGGTGGAAAGAACATGGATCTTTGGAGTCCTAAGATAAAATTCCAATTCTGCATTTACAGTCTGTGTGAACTTGGGCAGATTACTTAAATCTTCTGAACCTCAGTTGCCTCATCTGTAAAATGGGACCAAGACAGGTGGGTCCCCAGGTGTGCAATAATGTACTGTGCCTTCTAGCAGAGATTCTTTATTGACTCAACTTTTTTTTTTTTTAAGAGAGGCTGAGCCCTGATTCAGGCAGAGACCCTCTGCCTTTCCTCTACTGTCCCAAGTAATTTCACTGTTCCACCCAGCCAAACATTACTCTGTAGTTAAGCTGAGTCTTCTTTCTTTAAACTAGGTACCGACCTTCCACCAGGAGTTTCTGCTCGATTTCATTTCTAATGATGTCTTGGCACCCCTTACTGGTTGCGACTTTGAACTTCTTCCCCTCTGTCCTGTCCCTTGGCTCAACTCTGCTCACAGAAAGGTTGTAAGGATTAATGAGATTATATATGGAGCATGCTCCATAAGAATGGCCATTATTATCATTGATGGATAAACTGGGAGGAGGAGAAACTGGAGCCACGGAGACTGGTTGGGGGGTAATTTAGGAAGACTATTTCATAACCCAAGAAAAGAATCCGAAGGCCTGAAATAAGAGAATGGCGATGGGGACAGGGAAGAAAGGATAAATTTTAGAATTCTCATGGGAATGGAATCCCTCAGACTTAGCAAACAACTGACATGTGACAAGAGATAAAGGAAGAGGTTGAATTCTGGGCTCTAGAAGGACTTAGTGTCATTAATACAACCAGTGAAGAGGGAAAAGGAGCAAGTTTGGAAGGGAAGTCAGTGACTCTGTTTGGGATACATTCAGTCTGAAGGACCAGTGGTAGTGCAACCAGACAGAAAAGGGCATGGGGCAGGGACAGACTCTCTCCTTGACAAAACCCTGCTCAGGCTCCCCTGAACTCTCTTCTCAACCAGGCCCTTTTGAGCTTCTGTGTTCATCTCTGCATTGTTCCACTTTAGCAAGAATCCTGCTAAGTCAGTTTAGCCAGAATCCCAACTCCCTCACCCCTAATGTTTCCTCCTAGTAATTTTCCATCCACCGACTTCCCCCCTCCCCACTCTGTCCCTTAGCTATTAACCTCCCTCCACTTGTACTTGCTATGGCCAGCCTTTCTCCTGCTGAAATAGTTTTTCTAAAGGAAATCTTTTTTACCCCTTATGTCCAGCTCTGGTTTTTCCTCCAGCAGTTAGAAATTTAGTCCTGTTCAAGGGAGAAATGAGAGGTGGTAAATCACACACACACACACACACACACACACCCTTCCATGTGTCCATGGAGGCTCTATGAATGAGCAACATGGAGGCCAAGCCTGGGGACTATGACCAAATTATGACTGGTCCTACTTTCTATACACTTTTGTTCTCTTTTCAGTTAGGATCACTCTTTAAATCTGTTGATGAATTTTCCACTCCTTCGGATTCTTTGCCATATGGGTGTGAAAGGCAGAATAATGGCTCTCAAAAGATGTCCAGTCCTAGTCCTCAGAGCCTGTGGCTATGTTACCTTACATGACAAAGGGAACTTCACAACTGTGATTAAGTTAAGGATTTTTAAATGGAGGCCTTATCTGGATTATTCCAGTGGGCTATCACAAGGATTCTTATAAAGGGAATTAAGGAATTCTTATAAAGAGAGACAGAGACAGAGACAGAGAGACAGACAGAGTTGATGTTACTACCTTGCTTGCTTTGAAGATGGAGGAAGGGGCATGAGCCAAGAAATGATGGCAGTTTCTAAAAGCTAGAAGAAGCAAGGGAACAGATTCTGTCCTAAAGCCTCTAGAAGGAGTCCAGCCCTGCTGACAGTTTGATTTTAGCCAAGTAAAGCCCAATTCAGACTTCTGGCCTTGAGAACTATAGGATAATAAATTTGCACTGTTTTAAACACTACCATGTTTGTGGTAACTTGTCATTACCGCAATAGGAAACTAATACAACAGGTGTAGTGGATGGCCAAGGCCTTATGGTCAATTGACTAACACTTGAACATTTAAAGATCGAGAAACACGGTCTTACAGGCTGCAACCAAATTCAGAAACCAATAGCATTATAAAGAATACCAAAGAAAGAACTTATTCTACCACTTAATGAAGACATGTTGACATAAAAATGGAACCTGAATCTGACCCGGCCTCCAGATCCAACTGCTGGTTTACAGAAAACAGAGGGTGGAGGACCTTGTAAAATAGGACCCCAGGGACCCAATCAGCAAAATCTATGGGATGAACTTCTCAGTTTTTCAACACATTACAAGTGTCATAAAAGACAGAGGGATACGATTGGAAATCTATGGAATAAAAGAGATTTCAGAGATTTACCAAGTACAATAAGTAGAGATGATTTGGATCTTAATTCAAACAAATAAACTGTAAAATATGCACATATATGCTTATGAGTCAGTTAGAAATTTAAGTAACTGACTAGATGGTTCACCATATTAAAGAATTATTGCTAATTTAGGTGAATGATTATCTTGTGATTACTTTTTCTAAAGGAGTCTCTATCAGAACTACATATTAAAATGTTTACAGATGAAATAATATATCAAATTTGATTCAAAATAATACAGCTGAGGAGCTGTGCATAAAATCATATCAGGACACAAGTTGATAATTGTTGAAGCTGGGCAGAGGGTACATGGGGTTATTATTCTATTCTCTCTACTTTCATGCATGTTTAAATTTTTCCATTCTAAAACATTTTTACAGACAATTATGATAATGTCTATTTCTATGAAAACTTTCTATTCTTCAGCAATAGAGAAAATGGTCTTCTCCCCCTCTCCTGTATTTCCTCTTCTCTCCAGATGATCTGCTTACATTTGCAATGCTTAGAATTGTGCTCCCAACCAAAACAGAAAAGAAAAAAAATACGCAGAATTCTCTTACCATTTGTTAGGTGCCAAAGAAATAAGAAAGCATTCCAATTTAAAGTGTGTGGCATTCACCTGCAAAGGGAGAGATGCTAGCTCTCTGTGGCTCTTGGAAACAGGAGCCCAAGGAGGAATTGATCCTGAAAAGCCTCGCACCAGCCCTGGGCACAGGCTAAGTCACAGTGCCTGCTGGAAAAAAGACCACTAGGCTGTGTCGCCTGTGAATCCCCAGCACCTGGCAGGTGCCTGGCACATGGTGGGTACCCTTCAAGTGTTTCCCAAGGAAGAGAGGGGGGAAGTCGATTCAATGCGTTTAATTCTTAAGTGAGCATGAATTAAATGTCTTACCAAACTTTACCAGTATCTTCAACCCTCCTCCAACAGTCTTGTTGCAGAACTGCCCCAACCATAAAGTGACATCACAACAGCAGACGTAGGGGCTCTGTGTCTTAGCAAGAACTTTCAGGGCGGTGATGGGCTGAAGCTATCAGCTACGGCTTTGTCAAATAAATCCCACATTTAAATAGGTAGTGCTCAGGAAGCCCACTAAAATGCTGCATGTTATTATTTTTTTTACCTTTACCACAGTCCTCAAGGTGGAGTGCGGATGGCCTGGCCCACAGTTCAACAGCCTCAACCCCCAGCTGTCTCCACCCCTCCTGCTCGGGCCTAGAGGTCTGCCTTGAAGCACAGGGCCTGGAGTTAACAACACCACATCATCATAAACTTACAAACCCGCTAAGAGGGGAGGTCTTAAGCCAAGTGTTCTTATCACAAAAATAATAAATACAAACGGACAGACAGAAAGGAGAGAGGGAGGGAGAGAAGGAAGGAAGGAAGGAAGGAAGGAAGGAAGGAAGGAAGGAAGGGGAAACTTCTGGAAGAGATGGCTATGTTTATGGCATATACCATGGTGATGGTTTCACAGGTGTGTACTTATCCCCAAACTCATTAAGTTGTACACATTAATTATGTATAGCTTTCTGTAGGTCAATCTCACCTCAGTAAAGTGTTTTGTTTTTTTTTTTTAAGGAGAAAAAATCCCTTAAAAAAATTAGAAGAGTGAATTGCAGAGCTCGCTATTCAAAGGGCCTCTGGGTCACAGACTTCCAGAAGGGACAGCTGGTGCTCAGGCAGTGCTGAGAAAGAGCTGTGGGGCCAGTTTGCTGGCCTTTATTCACCCAGCCAGGTATCTATCTATCGTGTGCAAATACACTTCATTTCATAACCAGGGAGCAGAATTCACAATTGCTTTCTTAACACACGCCTGTTGGTCATGGACCTTTGTTTACATTTGTATGTTTGCTGTTAAAAACAAGTTGCATAAAGTCTTACACTTTTCCTGTGTCAAGAGCAGAGGTTATGAAACTGGTAGCATAGTTGAGAAAAACATTTAATGGCCTTGCAGGTTCCCAGAGGGAATGCACTTTTGGCAAAGAAAGGGAAAGTGCTACGGGGGAGGAGACACAACAGGGGTTTCATTACTTCCTTAATGTTGTTTCTCATAAGAATGATTAATTTGACATTCCCATTCCCTACAGATTCTTTCTAAAAGTGTGTGCATGGGAAATAGGATTCCATTTAAATGGTAGTATATTCTGATGAAGAGACTGTAGAGGTGTTCGCTGTAGGCACTAATTTCATACTCTGCACATACAAATAATTGTATTATATCATATGCGATCCCAACATTTATATAATTTGTTAACTAGGTCAGATGTAACTCAGAGGCTATGTACCTAATCTCAGAAAAATCTTACATCTAGACACTCTTCTCCCAATGCCCAAAGATCCCACAAACCCCTATCATTCTCAGGCTCTCAAAACTCTGCTGGGGTTAGTTAGGGTAATTGGTAGCCAAGCCTAGGCCTAAACCAAAGTCTTTTGTAAAATGAAGAATCCAGGTATAACCAGCCTCCCAAGGGACAGTTTGAATTTTGAATTTTCATCTTTCATCTTAGCTAGATTTCTTTTTTTTTTTTTTTTATGTTTATTTGAGAGAGAGAGCACATATGTGAGCAGAGGAGGGGCACTGAGAGAGGGAGAAAGAGAATCCCAAGCAGGTTCCATACTCTTAGAGCAGAGCCTGACTCAGGGTTTGATCTCACAAACCGTGAGATCATGACCTGAGCTGAAATCAAGAGTTGGACACTTAACCGCTGAGGCCATCCAAGCACCTCTAGTTAGATTTCTTAAAATGTGGTTCAGCCAACAGTGGCTAGATCATTATTTTTCAGTTTTCCCTGTTGCTACCCTCCAAAGGGCTAAAGAGCATGTTATTCATATTGTTAAATTAATATTTATGATTTACAAACATAAAGTGAGTGAATAACTGTAGTTGTTTCCAATTTTCTTTGAAGAATACTTTTACATTTTTAATACCATTCAGAACAATCAGTTTTTTAAGAAAACATGTTGGTTTCCTTAAATAATAACCTTCAAATTGGGTTTGAAATTCAGAAATACCGTGGCGCCTTTCAGGTCAAGGTTTTTAAAAGTTTTTATGCTCCATCTTAAGATTCTGGGCAGCAGAGGGCGCTCTCAGCATGTTGGGGCAGGAATTGTTGCCCAGGCAACTGAAGAAGAGCCTTGCCTTGGGTTCTGCCCAGCCCTCCTGCTAGCCGAAAACACTGCCTTGTTATGCATTTGTTGGCTCTCAGCTACAACTTGCCGATTCATCTGCCTTTCGTGAGCCAACCTCAGCTCTCCCCCTTCCCAGGGGGAAGGCTGGCTGCTAGAAAGATCCTTTTTGCCAATACTACTAATTTCTGAAAAGAATATTTCTCAGTTGACAGATTGCTTTCCCATGCCTTGCCCTGCATGCGTCCTCCACTGGAAATATTCCATGGTCTCAGGACGGATGGGATAAAAAGAGGATCCAGGACCATAACCTGATTCGGATGAAGTTTGGACTTGAGTTTAGATCCCAGCCAAGTGTTTAGCTTTCGGGCAACCTGAGGACATTACCTAACCTGTGAGCACCACTGATCCTCACAGAATGGACTATATGGAAAATAAGTAAGGTGATGTATAAGAAACACCCACTGTTGGGTAAGTACTCAAAGTATGTTAGCTTCCTTTCTCTCCTCTTGTATACAGGGGCCTCGAGGTGAGGACATACAACACCAAGAGGTAGGAAAGCAGGGAAACTTTCTGTGGGAGGCAAGTCTGAAAAGGGAAGCCAGATAAAGGGAAGAGTTTGTCTCCCCAGCCTCCTGCCACCCATGATCCAAGTCATGGAGACAAAGGGAACTGGAAAGAGCCCAGGTTCCCCTCTGTGATGGCTACTAGAGGTCTTCCTGTCAGAAGGGGAGGGCCAAGGTGAGTCATCAGGGCGTGTACTTATTTCCTCAGCGGACTTGTTCTCCAGCCTCACTTGTGACCAAAGGTGTCTGATGAACAAAGGGCTCTTGTTAAAGCTCAGTATGGACCCCTCTGGTCAGAACGTGTATTTGATGAGAACAGCTAAGAGAAAGAAGCAGAGTGTGGCAATGACCCGAGAGGGCCTGCAGGAAGTGGGGGGAGGAAGCCATGAGGATTGATAACTAACACCAAATCGCTAATGGCTGACAGGGTGAAGGAAAAAGACCCCTCCATAGTGAGCATTTGGTGCATAAATAATGCGAAGCAAGACACAGCTGGTCAGGGTTACAGGTTCTTCCCCACTGAAGGACCCGATCCAAACCCAGAGACCAGCCCTCTCAGACACCCTGCGGAGCCCAAGGCAGCTGGATCTTTGTTAGAAAGTTGCAGTCAAAACCAGAGTGTGATAAACTGAACTGTGTCCCCTGCAAAATTCATATATTGAAGTCCTAACCCCCAAAGTGACTGTATTTGGAGGTAGAGACTTTAAGGAGGTAATTAAGATGGAAGGGGATTATAAGGGTAGGACCTTAATCCAATAGGTGTCCTATAAGAGGAAGAAGAGAAACCAGAGAGCTCTGTCTGCACAGAGGAAAGGCCATGTGAGGACACGGCATGAAGGGGGCTCTCTGTAAGCCAAGAAGACAGGCTCACCAGGAACGAAGTCTGCTGACACCTTGATCTTGGACTTACTGCCTCCAGAACTCTGAGACAACACACTTCTGTTTAAGCCATGCGTTTGTGGTATTCTGTTATGGCAGCCCTAGAAAACTAATATATAAACAACTTGAATGATTTTACCTTCCTTTACTTTTCTTGCCTTGTGTCTGATTAAGATAATACATGAGCATGATAATTATGATGGTGGTGATGATCTAGTTGCTTTTTGGTCCCTGTTGAACCTCATATAATTTCCCTTGTGGCATCTTTTCTTCTTTGTATACAAAAGATGATTTAGGGGACCTGGCAGAAAAATTGGTGAGCAAACCAACAAACTGATGTGCAGCAACATAACAGATATTTTGATATAGCCAATTTGACCACTAACCTTTCACCTTTTTTTATCACCAAGTGCTGAACCAGTGGAAGATGCTAGTGAGGCTCAGTGTGGGAGTGGGAATAAAATATGGGGCGCAGTAAAATAAACAGTAAGAAAAATTAAGGGGCGTCTGGGTGGCTCAGTCAGTTTAGTGTCTGACTTCGGCTCAGGTCGTGATCTCTCGGTTCATGAGTTCGAGCCCCACGTGGGGCTCTGTGCTGACAGCTCAGAGCCTGGAGCCTGCTTTGGCTCCCCACTCTCTCTCTCTCTCTCTTTCTCTCTCAAAAATAAATAAACATTAAAAAAAATTTTTTTAATGGGGTAGAGCCTGGGTGAGGGCTCATAGATGTGCTGGAGGGAGTGGCAGGGGCATTCCCACTATTTGGTTGTTTTCTAAAAACTACAATTTAATGTTTGGGAAGTTTTAGGATCATGAAATCGGATGGATATTAAAATGCAGGCATTCAATGTCATAGGGTCTACATGGGGGATGCCAGCAAAGACCCTCCTCTGCAGAGGCTGGCACCCATAATGCCATCTGAGTAATTGATATACAGTGTCTGAAGAGAATGACGAATATAAGCATGGTGACAGACGAGAGCTAAGCATGGTGATTAGCACGAGAGCTAATCTGGCAGACAAAAGAAGGAAATCCAGGGAAATTCTCGGTGTCTGGTGATAAGTGTGCTCTGGGCTAGGAGAGCAACCCAGTGCTCCCACAGGAGACGTGAAACACTAAATAAACAGAACTGTAGTCAAATGGCCTAAGGTCCATCCCTGGTAGAAAACTGCAATGTTGGGCATGAATCATACTGAGTTTCTACCTATAGGCTGGACCACCAAAACAGGACAGGAAGGGGACAGCAAATGGAAGGTTGTGAGGACTGCTGAGACTCTACGCTTGATGGGTACTTATGATCCTCTCTGGCACTGGTGCCACATGATGGGAAGCAAGGCTGCATCTTTTGGGGTAATGACATTAAGTTTTGATGGATCCAGAAAGTGATGGAAAACAGCCCTGTGCCTACCAGAGATATCGTTTCTAGATATAACCCGGGGGGCTCAAAATGGCCAAGGCAGAGCAAATAAGAAAGTTCTGGCACTCACTAAATAACTGAGATATTTCTTAATATATGCTACAGGCCTCCCCAAAATTCACATGTTGAGGCCCTTAACCTCTCGGTGTGGCTGTATTTGGAGTAAATAAGTAACTAAGGTTAAATGGGGTCATAAGGGTGGAGCCTTGATCTAATAGAATTAGTATCCTTGTTAGAGGAGATTCCAGAGAGTTTGCTCGCTCTCTCCCCACCATGTGAGGACACAGCAAGAAGGCAGACTTCTACAAGCCAGGAGAGCTCTCACCGGCGACTCACTGGCACTTGATCTTGGACTTCCCAGCCTCCAAAACTGTGAGAAGATAAACTTCTGTTCTCTAAGACAACCCAGTTTATGGTATTGTGTTAATGGCAACCTGAGCAGACTAATATAGTGTACAAGAAAACTAATAATTTCCCATGGACACCTATAGTCAACAAAAGTTAATCTACCTCTGAAGAAAAATTTTTAAAGGTTGTTAGTTGCTGGTGAAGGGAAAATTGCAGTCAATTATTTGTATCCTACCTTAAATACATGAGACACTAGTTTTACCTGTGAAGGATATTATTTATTGTTTTTCTCCTCATTTTGAAAGTAGTTCATTGTTTAAAAAATAAAATCGTGTATGCATCCCAGGCTATTTCTCAGAAACATTTGCAGAATTACTAAATTGAAGACTGTGCACATTTGAAGGCTATTTGATAACTATTTCCAAAGTACCACTGACAAGTTTGAACCAATTTACACTCCGTGATGGAGCAGATGAGAATGTCTGTCCAAACACTCATGCCACCCCTGAATTTTGTTTTAAATTTTGTATTGAGTGTGTCCCATAAGCAGATCCTGAAACCTCAAATGTAAGAAGTTTGAGTAACGGAGTACAAGGAGAGTACTCCATTGGTAAGTGGTACTCAGAAGGAAAGGCAGCTGATGAAGAGTGTGTTGCTAAGCCAGCCACCACAGTGGATAACTAGAGCTTAATCTTGTAGAGAAACCTTGGGAAAGAGCATGAAATGCCTCAGAATTATCTGACCCGGATGGAACAAGGTAGTTATTACCTCCAAGAGTCGTTATAAGTGGGGCTGCTTGAAGAAGGGGGCAGAGGGCCTTCTGTAGTCAAAACACACACACACACACACACACACACACACACACACAGTTCTTTAGCAGAAAAAGTTCTCAAGCACAGAGATGGAGATACTGGCAGTTAGAAGCCCATGGGGTGTAGTCAAGTGTCTAGGCTAGGTCCCAGCACTGATGGTCTCTGCTATACTTTGTCAACCTGATAGGCCAGAAATGCTTGGTTTCTCTCTATGCAGTAAAGAATGAACCTTCCTCAAGGAGAGTTCTGTCCTTTGTGTTTGGACACAGACGGGTGATCTTAGGCCCCTGGAAAGCTCTGCCTGATAAGAGTGGCTTCTTTGCCTGGGGGCCTTGGCCACCAGTCTAATGATGTGATTTATGATGGGGTGTTGAGCCATGCTGTACCAGTTTCAACCCCAGGAGGGACAGGAGACTAAAGGCATTAGTCTGACTTCCTGGAGGGAATGAAGACTGAGCCAGCTGGGCGGACAACATGTGATCCTGCCCCAGTAAAAACTCTGGATGCCAAAAGCTCAGGTGAGCCTCAGTGGTTGGCAATACTCTGTGTGTCACACATCATGACCAGGAGGCGATGTCACCCATGACTCCAGGGGGAGAGGTCAACCAGAAACCCCACATTTGGACCCCTCACAGACTCTGCCCCATATGTCTCTTACTTCTGCTGATTTTAGTCTGTTTCCTTTCACTGTAATCATGAGTATAGCACTTTCCGGAGTCCTGTGGTCACTGCAGAGAATTAATGGACCTGAGGGTGGTCATGGACAAGCTCTCTAGGCTCTTTCTTTTTTAAGGACTTAATTTTGTGGGGTTTTTTTTAATTTTTAAAAAATATTTATTTTTGAGACAGAGTGCAAGCAGGGGAGGGGCAGAGAGAGAGGGAGACAGAATCTGAAGCATCTCCAGGCTCTGAGCTGTCAGCACAGAGCCCAGTGTGGGGCTTGAACCCACAAACTACAAGATCATGACCTGAGCTGAAGTCAGACGCTCAATCGACTGAGCCACCCAGGTGCCTCAACTTTGTGGGGTTTTGTTGTTGTTGTTGCTGGAACTAGTTTGCCTAATAATTTAAATTGTGGTAGTTTTAAATTCTTGTGAACTCAGTTCTATCAATCTTTCCCTTTGTAGTTTTTATTTACTTAAAAAGGCCTTTCTCACTACAAAATCATATAGGCATTCATCTTTATTTTCTAGTTTTTACAGTATCATTTCCTCTCATTTACCTAATTCTGTTTGGGATTTGTTGCTAGGTAAACATCTATGGCTACTTTTTTCCAAATAGTTTCTCAATCGACCCATCTTTGAATAATCATATTTTTCTATATTTTTATCACATGCACAATTCCCACATACACTAGGGTTTGTATGTGATCACTCTATTCTGTTCCATCTACATGGCTGTCTTTTTCTTTCATCACCCCTGTCTTTATTTTCTGTGGCTTTGGAATCCATATTAAGATCCCATGGCATAGATCTTTCCTACATATTATTCCAATATAAAATATTCTTGGCTTGCTCTATTTATTCTTCCATGATAAAATGTTCTGCACCCCTTGGAAATGCAGTACTCAGAACATAAAAGAAAGATTTAAATCAGTTTGTCAATTCCGATCAGCCTTCCAAAATAACAACCTACTACAGTTTTTCATTGGAACGTAAACTTAAAAATTAATTTTAGGAAATTGATATGCTATTTGCAAAATGGAATCTTTCCACGCAGAAAAATACACCATCTTTACCATTCCACTGTAAACACAAAAATATTTAAAACATTTTTAATTGATATTCTTCATACAGGTCCAGCAAGTTTCTTGTTAACCTCAAGGAAATAAGAATTTTTATGGCTCTCAATGCACATTGCTAGGTTACCTCCAGAAAGATTCCAATTCAACCGGCATCACATAAGACTGAAAATATCCCCTTGCCAAACTGAGCAAGTAAAAAAAAGAATCTCACTATGCATTTAATGTGTACTTCTTTGACTTTTCATGAGATTGAATGATTCTACATATACTTATTGGCCAGTTGTATTTCCTTCTTTGTGAACTGTTATCTTTTGCCTATTTTCTTTTTTGTTTGTTTGTTTTTTCTGAAAGAGAGAGACAGAGAGATAGAAGGGAAGGGGCAGAAAGAGAGAGGGGGACAGAGAAAGAGAGAGAAAGACAGAGAATCTTAAGCAGGCTCTCTGCCCAGCGCAGATCCCAACTTGGGGCTCAATCAGTCTCATGACTGTGGGATCATGACCCGAGCCAAAATCAAGAGTCATAGGCTTTACCAACTGAGCCACCCAGGGACCCCTTGCCTATTTTCTATACTAAGAATTGGGGCACCTGGCTGACTCAGTCAGTGGAGCATGTGATTCTTTATCTCGGGATCATGAATTCAAGCCCCACATTGGGCATGGAGCTTACTTAAAAAAAAAAAATCTACAGGAAGAACACTTTGACTTACCAGATAGAAATATTTTTCCCAGTATGTCCTTTGCCTCTTAATTTTACTACATTTTCTGCTATACAGATTTTTTAATTTTTCCATCTATGCAAACCTATTCTTTGTGGGGTTTTTTCATTGTATTCAAGAAGTCCTTTAATTCAAAGATCATAGAGGGTTTGTGTACACTTTTTGTAGTCCTATATTTGTTCTTCTATTTCTTTTATAGCTCCTATTTAAATCTCAATTCCCTAATCCACATTGGATTTGTACCAGTGTATGGTATAACTGAAGTAAAGACTGGATTTTGTTTTGAATTTTAAGAGTTGGTTGGTTTGAGTCGATACCTTGACCAATGGGTATCTTCTCTTAGGAAGTTATTCTGTGTCCAAGCTATTTTGTTTGCTTAGTAATTTTTAAGTACAGAATTTCTTGGCACACACCCTTCAGTGGAGTAATAAAATGTTCTCATTATGAAGAAAAATTATAGCAATTACAGCTGAAGCCTTCTTACTAGTGTATGTAACAAGGTACCTTTTAGATTAGGGAATGTGGAATATCATTCGGCTGCCAGTTGCTGCCCTGCTGGGGCTTTTGTGAGCCCTCTGAAAGTCTGCAGAGCTAACCAGGTTATTTCTCCAACAGCATCTGTAAAAATGTGTTGCTACAATTCACTTGGAAGGCTCAATCCCCCAAGGGCACAAGGAATTAATTTACAGTCACAAGTTTGACATTCTTACAAGAAAGCTGCTCTACCACAGAGAAACATGAACCTCTGAGAAGTCAAATGTGTTTGGAGTCCAAGATTTCCAGCAACATACTATCCGTACGGCGGAACTAAGAAGCAGGAAAAACCTCTCCTGACAGCAAATATTGTACAGTCTTAAGACCATCAGGTTCAACGTCTGAAAAACCTGGAGTGAAGTCCTTGTTC
Source organism: Panthera uncia (assembly GCF_023721935.1). NCBI lineage: Eukaryota > Metazoa > Chordata > Mammalia > Carnivora > Felidae > Panthera > Panthera uncia. Next base: position 15,145,611 of record NC_064813.1, read on the forward strand.
AATTACCAATGATTTGACCTTGGATAAATCACTTAATGGGTTTCAGCTTCCCCTCTTATAAAATGGTGGAGCTCATGGGCTTGTCGCAAGAGCTAAATGGAAAACCTATATGAACGTACTGTGTATACTGTACCGCAGTGGTCAAACAGTGTAGTCGTTAATTAGCCTATGATTTAACTCATAATATGCTACTTCTCTTGCTGAGGAGGAGAAGGTGGTACCTGCTGTCCTTGGCCCGTTCAGCCTGTCCTCGGCAAGCACTATCTGGACACCCGCAGCCTCCCCTAGAGTCATGCCCCGCATTTGAACCGCACAAGCTTCCTACCTACAGCACTTCCCAGGGAAGACATGTACCTCGGTTTAGCTTACACGCAGGGCCTTCAACAAATTAAACACTGCATCTAGAGGGGAAAAAGAAGAGTAACAATTACTGAGCACCTACCATGTGCTAAAAAGATAAGCTAGCAAAATAAAGATGGGTAAGACAGTCCTGTCTTTTCTTGTCTTGACTTTTGGGTGCACCAGGTTCATGAGATCCATAATGACTCAATATCACTGGCCAGAGGGTATTCACAAGCCCGGCCTACATTTTCACCTTGGGCAGTGTTAAGACCCGGAAAGAGAAAGAATGTTAGATGCAAGTTATGTGGAGTGAATGGAATATTTGTACATGATTAAAAAGTTCAGCTGGTTCAAAGGTTTGTGCAGTCTATAAGACTTCAGTGCTTTTTATATGAAGCAATTCCTTCCAGCTCTTCTAGTCCCCTGGGGAGGCCCTACTTTCATCTTATCTCCCTTCTTTCCATCAGGAGTTTTTCTCCTTCTAGCTTAGAAGGCCATTCTTCAACTGGTTTTTATTTCTTCTTGAAAAAGAAATCAGACGTGTGGCTTTAAAAATTCAAACAGTACAAAAGGCTATACAATAAAATGTAAATCTTCCTTCCCGAGTTGGGGTAGCCACTGTATTTTTGTCTTTCCAGAAACTTCCCCTACTTAGATAGGGGTGGCAATTGAGTTTTTAATGTCAGAGGGGATTTTTGCAAACTGAAAGGATCCCTGACAGTTTCCTGTCTTTCAAGTGATACTTAGTTTATCAAAGTCATACATTTTAATTGTTTTTTAAAATTTTTTAATGTTTATTTATTTTTGAAGGAGAGAGAGACAGAGCATGAGGGGAGAGGGGCAGAGAGAGAGGAAGACACAGAATCTGAAGCAGGCTCCAGGCTCCGAGCTATCAGCACAGAGCCCGACACAGGTTCAAACTCACGAACTGCAAGATCATGACCTGAGCCAAAGTCGGACACTTAAGGACACTTAGCCAACTGAGCCTCCCAAAGTCATACATTTTAAAACTTAGTTTAAAAAGATCTTTAAGTTAATGGGGTGCCTGGGTGGCTCAGTTGGTTAAGCGTCCGACTTTGGCTCAGGTCATGATGTCGCCGTTCCCATGTTCAAGCCCCACTTTGGGCTCTGTGCTGTCAGCTCAGAGCCTGGACCCTGCTTCGGATTCTGTGTCTCCCTCTAGCTCTCTGCCCCTCCTTGGCTCACACTCTATCTCTCTCTGTCTCAAAACTAATAAAATAAACACTAAAAAAAAAGATCTTTAAGTTAAAACTAGCTTGGTTTTTTTTAACGTTTATTTATTTTTGACAGATAGAGCATGAGCAGGGGAGGGACAGAGGGAAGGAGAGAGAGAATCCCAAGAGGCTCTGCACTGTCATTAGAGAGCCTGATGTGGGGCTCGAACCCATGAGCCATGAGGCCATGACCTGAGCCAAAGTCAGACACTTAACCGACTGAGTCACCCCGGTACCCCTTAGTTAAAATTAGTTTTTTTTTTTAAATTTTTTTTTTTACTTATTTTTAAGAGAGACAGAGAGAGAGAGCACAGGCAGAGGAAGGGCAGGGAGAAAGGGGGAGACAGAGAATCCGAGGCAGGCTCCAGTCTCCAAGCTGTCAGCACAGAGCCTGACACGGGGCTTGAACTCACGAACCACGAGATCATGACCTGAGCCGAAGTCGGATGCTTCACCGACTGAGCCACCCAGGTGCCCCAAAACTAGTTTTAAGAGTTTAAAACTTTCCTGGAAAAGACTAGATACAAATTAAAATTGTTATTTTATTTATAAATTGAATAATGTTGGTATAAAAATAAGAGTTATTTTTATTTGTACTTATTTTTTTCTTCCAGTTTTACTGAAATATAATTGATGGGCAACACTGTGTAAATTTATGGTGTATACCATAATGACTTGTCTTACGTGTATTGCAAAATGATTACCACCAGAAGTTTAGTTAACACACATCACCTCATATAGTTCCAAAAAATGAACTTTTATTATTTACTCTCTTAGCAACTTCGAAATACCCATACAGCAGAGTTAACTACGGTCATTGCGTTGTGCGCTACACCCCCAGCACTTACTTACCTTAAAACTGGAAGTGTGTGCCCTTAACCACCCTGCCCCAACTCCTCCTCCCCCACCGCTGACAACCACAAATCCATGACTTTGGTTTTTTACGTTCCACAAATAAGTGAGATTATACAGTATTTTTCTTTCTCTGTCTGACTTACTTCACTTAGCATACCGCCCTTAAGGTCCACCCATGTCAAACGGCAGGATTTTCTTCCTTTTGGCGGGGGAAGGAAACAGGATCACCCAAGCAGTGGTGGTGCTGCGGCTGGCTTGTTCTGGCTTGAGAAAGTGGACTGTGCACATATCTTCCCACGGCCACATTTAGTGGCATCAGTTTGGTAGACTGAAATGGGCCATGGTGTGAGTTTTTATACCAAAGAAACTTGCAAAGGCTACAGATCGGGGCTTCCCCACCCTCCCACCCTCCTGACCAGTTTCCCAGCCCACTACTATCAAGAAGGCCTCTACAGTAGACCAGGCAGGAGGGGCAGTGGCTTGAGGTAGGGTGGTGAGAGGCAGGTGAACATACGTGGACGGATTTGGAAAGATATTTGCAGATGGACTTAGCAGGATTTGCGGACAAACTGGATATGGAATGGGGTGGTCAGAGAGAGGGGGGAAGATAAGAATATTTCCCAGTCGATGGGTATGTAAGTGTGAGCATCAAAGGCAGTATTTTTAGTTTGAATTTGAGACAGAGAAATGTCCTAGACTCAGACCATGAGGTCACTTTAAAACTACCTACTCCAGTTTTCAGTCACTCAGGACTTGGCCCCAGTCTACCCTCTGAACGCATCCTGGGCCATTCTCTTCCTCTCGGCCCTAGACTCCAGCCTCACCCGCCAACTTGCAGATCTTCATTTAGAAAACTTTTTAGCCAGGCCTTCCTGTTCCTTCAGCCCAGAATGTTTGTTGTTATCTTATCTCTGCCTGGCCAGCTTGTTTTTTGCCGAAGGTCCCTGCTAATAGAGAACACTTCCAACTGCTCGAAATGGGTCTCCCTCCACCTTATATCCTCCGTACTTGTTTTCTTCCTGGCACTTAGCACAATTCCTAATCCTGTATCTATGTCTCCTTGTTTGTGTGCCCTGCCTCCCTCACTGGACTATAAGCTTTTTTAAAATCCATCTCGGGGGGCGTCTGGGTGGCTCAGTCAGTTGAGTGTCCGACTTGGGCTCAGGTCATGATCCCACAGCTCATGAGTTCGAGCCCCGTGTCCGGCTCTGTGCTGTCAGCTGGATGCTGCTTTGGATCTTCCGGCTCCCCTCTCCCCTGCCCCTCCCCCACTAGTGTGCTAGTGCACGTGCATGCGTGCTCTCTCTCTCTCTCTCTCTCAAGAATAAACATTAAAAAAAACCAAAAAACCCCAGCCTTAGAAATAAAAGAAGTAAACAGTCGAGACTTTGCAAGTAGCTTGTCCTCAGAGCAGGGTGTCACAGGCAAGGGCAGGTTCGGGCTTGCGACCAGTCACACCACCTGGGCTGTCTCGCTTTTCCCAAGCCCTGATCCAGCTAAAAAACCAGGAAGTTCCCAGAGTGGAGATGACAGCTGAATAAAGACCTGAAGGACGGGTGTATTACATTTCTGTGGAAGTGCCAGCTCAGGAGAGGAGATGTGTTGGGAACTCTTTCGTTCACCCAGCAAGGCAGGCAGAGCAGAGATCCCTCCTCTCTGTGGAGAGACGCAGAAGCCCAAAGTCTTGCCGGAGCTCCCAGGGCTGACAGGTGTAAAACCGTATCAAAGTTCAGGCTGTCGTGCCTCCAAGTTCAGAGCCCTTTGCACTATGTCCATTTAGCACGAGCTTTTGCGTACCTACTATTTGACAAATAAATGGGAGTGCAAGGGAAATATGACACACAATCCTTGACCTAACAGAGTGAAAAACTTGCGTCTATGAGACAGCTCGAGTCCACTCCACCACCAATACAGGCTGACAGGAGGACCGTCTCTTGTGTTGCATGTAGCCCGACAGAGAGGGGACGCTGTTCCAAAATGCGACTTGAGTTCTGCACCCAAGCCTTGAGACCCTCTCAAGGCAAAGGAGTGCACTTGAGTTCCCTGTGCCCCCTCCGAGCTCACATCCTTGACTTTCACTGATGCAGACATTTCAGAACAAAGAGTCTCTTTTCTAATCAACAGCACGCCTTACACGCAGACATGTGACATCGTTACAGCCAACTGGGCTGTTCCTGCCACAATTATTCTACGCTCCGTCCTGTATCCCCGTGTTTCTTTCTTCCGCTCTGCCATTTTCTACCTACAACATTCAATCCTAGTGACTCAGTGACATGTAACACTTTTCTTCTCCAGATGCCCTCACATCTCAAACTAAGACTGACATTGCCGATCACAGGTGCCTTCCGTCTGGTCACCGACCACCTGCCCTGTGTGCTGACAGGGGCACCCGCAGCCTCTAGGTCCTGGTCTCATCAAAGATCGGATGCTATTCCTGGGCGTCACTCTCGCATGCCGGTTGCCACAGTCACTCATGGAAGTCAGGAGAGAAGAGGCAAGGAAAGGGTGGAGGAAGAGAGGAAAGTTGCACGTATGCGGGGAGAAGTCAAAGGCCACCAATTACAGCTTTCGGTTCCAGTCAATGACAGTCAGGACACAGGCTAAGTTCACTAGAAAAGCTGTGGAATGATTCTGCAGATTTGCTTGTGACCAGGGGGCGGCACGATACCCTGCCCACCCCACCCCCAGCACCAAACATGAGGCTTGTCAATAATTACTCGAACTTACCCTCCTCCTGGGTAGGACCCAGTACCGTTCGTTCTCGATTCCCTCTTGCTTTAAGATGATGCTAGTCTTCCACGCCACAGGAGACAGTGTTGTCCAACAGCAGAAGCTTCAGCCGGAACACAGTGTTCATCTTCATGATGACTGCGTCTCGTCCACATTCTCATTCAGGTAAGACCCAAGCATTTCGTTCAAAGCAGTTAAATAAACAATAAACCTGGGAAGCTTCCTGTGAAAGTGTCTTTTCTCATGTTCTTTGTTCGCATTGTATGTTCTTCATACTAGGTCCTAAAAAGACTGAAAACAGATTTAAAAAAAAAATTATTTATTGGGAGGGGAAGAGGCAAAGAGAGAGGGGGACAATGGATTCAAAGTGGGCTCTGTGCTGACAGCAGAGAGCCCAATGCAGAGCTTGAATTCATGAACTATGAGATCATGACCTGAACCGAGATCAAGAGTTGGATGCTTAACTGATGAAGCCACCCAGTTGCCCCAAGATTTTTTTTTAAGTAGGTTCCACACCTCACATGGAGCCCAACGCAGCGCTCAAACTCACGACCCCGAGATCAAGACCTGAGCGGGGACTGAGAGTCGTCAGACATCTAACCAACTGAGGCACCCAGGCACCCCCAGCTTTATTTTTAAATAAACACTGATTCCAAATGTAATCTCTAGACATGGTGAAATGAGGCATTTTGAATCCCTCTTTAAAATAATATCACCTGTCAGATTTTAAATCCACCAAAGCAAAATACAGGCTACACTTACAAAACCTAAAATAATTTACTAAAATCTTTTTTTTTAATGTTTTTATTTATTTTTGAGACAGAGAGAGACAGAGCATGAGCAGGGGAGGGGCAGAGAGAGAGGGAGACACAGAATTGGAAGCAGGCTCCTGGCTCTGAGCTGCCAGCACAGAGCCCGAAGCGGGGCTCGAACTCACACACCTCAAGATCATGACCTGAGCCGAAGTCGGACGCTCAACCGACTGAACCACCCAGGCGCCCCACTTTACTAAAATCTTAAATTCTAGATAATTTTGCCACAAGGTGAAGATGTTCATGAGAAAATACTCTCATTATCAAGAATAAAAGCTACTTCTCAGATGGTCGCAACCCCCTCAGGGTGCTAGTCAGAGCAGGGGCAATTCTCCTGCCCCTTTGGCCAAGTGGAACCAGAGTCGCCTGACTCCATCCCCCACCCAGCGGGCTCCTATTCATCCCACAATGCACCTCTACTCACACTTGTCCTCTCCACACATTTCCTTCTCTTCCCATGCCCTTCCTCTGTTCCATACCCTTTCCTCTCCCCTCTCTTTTCCCATTTCCTGCCTCAGTCTCAGGTCTTGACCTCTCTTATGCCTCCCACCCCTTGCCATTCAAAGACTATAAAATTAAGTCCAAAGATAAATTGGTATTACTTGTTTTGAGAACTCTGTGTTTTAATTTTTAAAGTAGGTGCTTTGAACATTTTCTCTTTTTCACTCTAAGATAAAAATTTACTGTTCTATGTGTGGGCGCACATGGATGTGTGTTTCTTTGTGCCCCATGTGTGTTCATCATGTTCCCGTTGGGGATTAGTGGACCTTGAAAGAGAAAAGGGTACCTGCTCTGGGACTGTATTTCTTTGGACAAGCCCCATCAAACCTGCTTGAACTCCATCATCTCTTGTCAATGGACAGATACTAGGTTTGCCAAAACTGGTCCTATCCATCTTCCACATGAAGCAGCTCCAAAACGACAGATCAAGACGCTGGGGTTCCTCATTGCTCCAAAGTAGGGCTGGAGAGTGAATTTTGTGCAGCAGCCTGGTAAACTGAGGAATGACCAATTTCAGGCTACTGAAGTGACATCACTGAATGCTGAGCTGGGGGTAGATACCCAGTAAGCCCACTGTTCATACGATGAGTGTAAATAACATCAAGAGGAACACAGTAGTAAAATGTGGTAAAATTGTTATTTCATTTACAATAAGATTGCAGAGATTAATAAAATGTCAAATTTCTTTGTTTTGGGATAGAATTCAAGTTGGGTTGATGACGCTAGTTACTGCGTATTGAGTTGTGACTTTGATTGGCAGTTATGCCATTGGTTGATGAAACAAAGAAATTAGATAGAAGAACTCATGAATAAAAACAAGAGCCGGTATTTTTGAAAGAAAAGTAAAATAGACAAATCTCTGGCAAATCTGACCCCCCCCAAAGAGAGAGAGAAACACATATATAATGCTATGCCAGACAAGGGAACACAACCACAACATAGAGGAAATTTTTAAAGCATTTTTAAATGTAATGTAAATATTTTTTTAATTTGAAAATGAAAAGCTAGTTAGCAAAGTTACCAAAATTAACTAAAGAGATAAAACAAAAAATATACCAATAACCATAGAAGAAATGGAAATAATTGCCAAAATTATCCAGACCCTGATGGTTTACATATAACCTATCATACCTTCAAGAAAATGATAATACTTAAGTTATTAAAGGTGTTTTACATATATAATAGCAAAAGAAACAATTCTTCATTTATTTTACAAATTGAGCATAATGCTAACACCAAAAGTTGAAAAAAATAAGCCCTAAACATCTCACATTTACAGATACAAAAATCCAACAAAAATATTGATAAACCAGAATCAGTGGTGTATTTCAAGGTCAAATGCACATGACAAGTAGATTTCTTTTTAGGATTGAAAGTGTGGTTCAATATAAGGAAGCCCATTAATATGTGTTACTTTATTGGTAGAGTAACAAAGAAAAATCATACCAACAGCTCAAAAGATGCTAAAAGTGTGTCTATTAAAATCCAACACCGATCCCTGCTAAAAATACTTGGTGAACTAAGGTTAGAAGACAATTTCCTTAATTTAATAAATATAAATGACTATATGACCAAATTAATGGAATGCTCACTAAAGTCATGAGAAAAGATAAAAGTACCCACCATCGCCACTATGTTTCAACATTGTTCCGCAGGCTGTTTCACAATTCAATGCGATAAGAAAAATTAACAACATTGGAAAGTAGAAAACACGTTTTTTGCATACATTATTATTTCACAATGAGAAAACTCTCAAGAGGGTAAACCGAGAGCCATTAGAGCTAAAAAGAGATTTCACTATGGTAGCAAGCTATGAGATAACTACATACAAATACACAGGCTTCTTGTAAAGCAGAAATAACCAGTTAGAAAACATAACAGGGAACAAATCCCTTTCACAAGAGCAACTAAAAAGAGAGAACAACTTGGAATAACAAGAAATGTGCTATGCCTATCTAAATAAAATTGTGTTCTTTATATATTAAAATATAAAAGTAGTCTTAGAAAAATGGAAAGACCTACCAAGTCTCTAAATGAAAAAGTTTACATTTAAAAGATATCAATCCTTTCCCCAACTTCATTGGTAAGCTTAATGTAGTTCCAATATTAATTTTTGCCAGTTCTTGTGTTTTTTATGTATTTGCTTCTTAAAAGTGCCAAATTGATTCCAAAGTTTATATGGAAGGATCCATAGATAAAAATATAGTTTATATGGAAGATTATATAAGCAAGAAGTTATTTTTAGAAAGGAAATTCCTGAAGGTAGGTCATCCCTAGTAGCTATCAAAACAATTATATTACTATATCTAAATTACGTTAGAAAAGTTAATAAAACAGTATGGTACTGGTAAAGTAAAAGAAAGACCAATAAAACGGAAAAGAGAGCCTAAAAATAGTCCTAGATTTTGGAGGAAACTTAACATACGGCAAAAGGAGCACTGAAAATTAGAGCAATCAATTCACATTAGAAATTTTTCTACCAGTCAGATCAACAAAGATTAAAAAGTTTGATAACCCCCTTTGTTGGCAAGGAAGTGTGGAAATAAACAGGTTTTCTAACTGGTTATTTCTGCTTTACAAGAAGCCTGGACTAATATAAATTACTCCAACCTTCGTGGAGCAATTAAGCAATATATTTTAAAATTTAAAATACTCATACCCTTTGATACAACAAATTCTATTTCTAGAAATTCCTTCAGAAAAAAAAAAAACAGAAAGTCAACAATGGTGCAACTATAAGAATCCTCATTATTGTTTAAAATATCAAAAAAAAAAAATTGAGAATCTAAATATCAATGAAGAAAAATAGGTTAAATAAATTATCATAAATCTATACAATACCTCCATCGGAATGGATGGAGAAATCTTCCCATTATATGTTTTATGCGAAAAAAAGCAATTTGCAAAATAGTATAGTATGATTCCATTTCTTTTATGTATTGGGGGGGGGCAGATATACAGGCACAGAATTAAATCTATTCAGATATATACAAACTATTTGTATCTGGGGATTGGATTCTGGGGACTCTCTCTACTTTGTTCATTTCTATAATCCTTGAATCTTGGTACAATCTGCACATATTTCTTTGATTATTAGAAAAAGCCTTTTTAAGTATTTCTATTTTTAGAAGCAGAGGTAATTAATACATGTTTGATTTTTTTTTTAATCTCAAAATACTGGTGCTGTGGGTGCAAAAATCATGAAAGTGTCTTTGATCATGACAAGAATGGATCATTAAGCTTAACTGCTGTGACAACCTTTAGAAGAAGACGTTGAGAATCCTTTCAAATCCAGTACTGCCGGGAACAATCTTTCATCGGAAAAAGTAGGTCACGTTCTGTGGGATTCAAGGGTATCTCAGTGCCCCTGCTCTCCAGCTCCTCTCTACCCTTCTCCCCACCCCACCCCAAACCCAAATACCTTTGCCATATACATAAGAGTTTTAATCATTTGGTTCCAAGACTTCTTTGTTGCCTTTAAAATGAAATTGTCCCTGGGAAGTCTAGTCTATTCAGTTTTATAACATTTATATTTAGAATATATGTCTGTGAGCCCCTTTCCTGACAGTGGGCCTAGAGATGGGCCAGGAGGGAGGGTAGAAATATACGGGCACTATTAGGGCCCATTTTGTTTTTCTTTTTGGGGCAGCACTAGTGGCTGTGGAACTCAAACTGAGAATAGATTTAACATATACAGAAAAGATGTGTAGAAATCAGTAAAACATTTTAAGTGGCACCAAACTAGGTAAAGGGACTCAAATAGGATTCTAAGACTGAAAGTATGGGAGCTCGAACAGTGTTTTGGCTTCCTTTCTTTTTAAAAAACAAGAAAATGCATTATTATTTTACTAATAAATTACCAACAATAAATGAATTGATAATAATACTAACAAGTCGAAAACAACCTAAAAGGTAGAGAATGGTTAAAGTCATTATGACACGTGTATATAACACATGCAATGGAATACAGCCTTAAAATGATAAAAATATCTCTATATTTAACATATCAAGATGTTCAAGGCATATTACTAAGAAAAAAGATTACCGAACAGTACGTGTGGAAGAGTCCCATTTTTGAAATTGAATAGATATAGAAATAAACACATTCACATACTTCTTCAAACTGTTGGCCCCAGGACCCTTCCCCAGTAAAATCACCTCCCATTCTTTTTTGGAGTCTCCATGAGTTGCTTTTATTAACGTGCTCCTCATTTATGCTCTCGCGGCATAAATTATGCTCTCACATTCCTCCACTGCAGCCCTCCCTTGGCTTCTGCCACAGTCCGCCCAGAGTTACTGGGAGAATGTTGGTTCCTGACAAAAGAGGTTGCCTCTTACAGGCCCGGGAAGCTACAGACCGATGCAGCACAAAATGGAGCTGACCTCAGCGTGCACCACTCTGGAGACCGGCCATGCTCTGACTGAAATGTGAAGGAAGCCCCTTCCCATTCCTGTTTCCTTTGTCATCTAAGCCTTTTGCCGATAGTCTCTGTCTCCACAGGCCTAAGATTTACAGAACGGCTGGGTGAGCTTTTGGGGAAAGCAGGTAAAAAAAAAGAGAGAGAAAGACAAGAAGGCACATAACACACATGATTAAATTCTTTCTATTCCCTACATTTTGCTCCCCAGGAGTTTCCATCTGTTCCAAGTTTCAGCCTTGTCCAAATAACAAAATCAAAAATACTTTATGCATATCGACCTTTGCAAATCAACACACCTGCTTTACCCAACCCCTTTCTCCAACACAGCAAAGCTGTGATACCAGTTCAGGCCCAACCAATTGCCCTCCCTAACCAACCAACCCACATAAATGTGTCTGTGTGCGTGTGTGTGTGTGTGTGTGTGTGTGTGTATAAACACACACTGAACTAAAAACAGTATTTACCTCTGGGTGGAATTATGGGGGAGTTTTGTTCCTTTTTGATTATTTACGTTTTCTGTTTTTTCTACACAGGATATGGATAATTTATAAGTTTTTCTAACTCAAATTTTAAATTACACTCAAGGCCACACATATATTCTCTTTGGATGGTCAAACTAATGGGAAATTCTTTTTGTTTTTATGAACAAATGCGTAACAAATGCGTAAATTTTCCAGAATAACCATGATCCTTTTTTAAGTGAAAATGAAAATATAACACTTTACTTTTCTGAGATATTTCATTGTGGATTTTTCTGAGAGATTTAATTGTGGATAGAGACGTGAGGCAAAGGTGGGATTGGTTCTTAGAAGTTAGTGTTGAAATTCTGGTAAAGGATAAGGTCCTTTCAGAAAGAATAAACATGGGTAAGTTTGTTGGGAAAAGAAGTGGACTGGGAGGGGAGCAGAAGAATGAATTAGAGATTGGACAGGTGGATTGGGAAGGAGGAGGAAGACTGATTATGAAGACACAGGAGAGAGGTACCTGGGTGGCTCAGTAGCTTAAGCCTCTGACTCTTGATTTCAGCTCAGGTCATGATCTCACAGTTGTGGGATTGAGCCCCCAGCCCCAGCACAGAACCTGCTTAAGATTTTCTCTCTCTCTCTCCCCCAACATACCCCTGTGCACCGCCCCCCACTCACTCTCTCTCTCAAAAAACAAAAAAACAAAAAAACAAACAAACAAAGAAACAAAAAACACCAGAGAGACAGATGATCCATTGGTGTGGTTGCATACTTGCATTTTAGTGGTAAACTCCACTAGCAATCAGTCAACTTCAAAGTGAAGTTCTTGAATTTTACAACACCTAATAAAGCTTTACCTAGTTAGCCAGGATGTAAAAACCACAAGTAAAACACGAAGTTGAAAGGTATAGTTTTAAAAGGACAGCTGTGGTTTCCGTTCACAGACTGCAAGGATAGGGTAGGAGTCTGTCATTGCACTGTGACAGGGGCAGTTGAGATGGAAGTGGAAAGAGCACAAAGGAAAGTGCAGTCAAGAGGCAGCTCACTAGCGCCTGTCTCTTCTGCTGACGACAGTGACAAATTGCGGATGAAATGCAAAAAACAACAACCTAAAGCATCTGAAAAGTAAAGAAACCCAGTCATAGTTAGGAGGGGAGTCAAAAGCTGGAAAAGCAATTTGTACAGGGATGGAGCTCCCGTTTTTAAAAATTTTTTTAATGCTTATTAATTTTTGAGAGAGGCAGAGAAACAGAGTGTGAGTGAAGAAGGGGCAGAGAGAGAAAGAGACACAGAATCTGAAGCAGGCTCCAGGCTCCGAACTGTCAGCACAGAGCCCGATGCAGGGCTAGAATCCACAAGCAGCAAGATCGTGACCTGAGCTGAAGTTGGATGCCCAACCAACTGAGCCACCCAGGCGCCCGGGGGGCTCTCATTTCATTTCCTGTTTTTTTTTTCACAGTGATGAACCAAGGGCAGTCATGCAACAGAGCTACAATGGTGGTACCACAGACAGCTAACACCTCAAGAAAGGACCCTGTGTCTGGAAAGACTGGGAAAGGCGGTGCCTTGAGCAAAGAATATGGGAGAGAATCTGGGTTTCTTTTCCTGTGTGTGTGTGTGTGTGTGTGTGTGTGTGAAAGAGAGGGTTACTGAAGGGGTTGTGGGAGGGGGGATGGGCTAAATGGGTAAGGGGCATTAAGGAATCTACTCCTGAAATCATTGCTTCACTATATACTAACTAATTTGGATATAAATTTTAAAAAATAAAGTTAAGTTATACAAAAAAATTTTTAAAAAAAGAAAAAAGAACTATAGATCAATGAAATAGAATTGAGGGTCCAAAAATACACCCTCTATTTATGGGCAATTGTTCTTTGTTAAAGCTGCCAAGCAGTTCAATGGAGAAAACATGGTATTTTTTAAACAAATAATGCTGAAACATTTGGATATTCAGATGCAAATAAATGCATACATACATAAATGCAAAGATAGGCCTTCATCTATTCCTCACACCTTACACAAAATCAACTTGAAACGGATCATAGGCATAAATGCAAATTAATTTCTAGAAAAAATGTTACTTGCTCTTCTGCATATGAGTCTTTTTTTCCCCCTACAAAAGCCCTGCAATTACCTAACCAGGAGCAGATACCTCACAAAAGAGAGGCCGGCCACGTTCCTTAAAACCTACTCCAATCGCCCTTGTGGCCACTAGACCCATAACTTGGATTACCTTTCAATGTGTTCCAGTGGCCTGTTAGTGACAGCAGGTGCCTCTGCTGAGTCTAGCTTCCCAGATTTGCCCCTTCCTCCAGGGAGTCACTACTTGCTCTGCAGAGCATGTATGGGCCAAGATAATCTAAATAACATGTCCTCCCTAAATATGAAACAGCCTAAGGTACGCATAGCTTCCATCTCTTGCCTTGTTTATTTCCAGTGGTTGTTTCCTCCTTTGACCCACAGTTTCTGGCTCCAATTTAGGACCTAAGGCTGAAGTACAAAACAAACGCAAGTTTGGAAAGGAAGGTGGAAAAGTTTGTTCTAACAGAATTCGTCCACCTGACCACTGAAATACCCAGCCTAGCTTCTTAGTTTTTATTCACTGCTGTCATTAAATATTTATTAAGTAATGACAACAAACTTACTGGGCAAGTAAAACAGATCACATGTTACATACCTATAAGAAAATACAAAGCCAAAGCCCCACCCCCCAACCCTCAAGAGTCCATTCTAGATGAAGAGTAAACACATGCCTTTATGTCTTCACAGATTGTGCTTACTGGAGCATTCCCAAACTCTTTTCAGTGGGTGACACACCTCTAGGTGATGGAATTTTCCAGACTCCACGTGGGCAAGGTAGCTGTGCAGACAGAATACCCTAAAAGTGCTTCTGAGGGAAGTAGGGGTTATCCTCATGCTGGAAGATGACAAAGGTAGATGATATTTGAAGGAGCAGATGGTTAGAGCATAGCGTCCAGACCCAGGGAATTGATCTCAGTAAGGCAGCTAGCACTGCTTATCACCCCCATGCCTCCAGTTGTCCCACAAGCAGGCATTGTTAGTGACTGATATAAAATGGAGTGTGGCCCATGATGGCTATAAGAACTACCCAAATCTTCCTGATTTGAATTCACTGTTTCTTAATAGGCAGCAAATTATTTTTATTATATGCTTGAATAACCATGTACAAGAGGGGCACATGAGTGGCTCAGTCCATTGAACATCCAACTCTTGATTTAGGCTTAGGTCATAATCCCAGGGTCATGGGATCAAGCCCCCATCCAGCTTCATGCTGAATGTGGAGCCTGCTTAAGATTCTCTCCCTCCCTCTGGCCCTCTTCCCCACTCTTGCACTCAGTCTCTCTCTCTCTCTCTCTCTCTGAAATAAAAATTAAAAAAAAAACATGTAAAAGAAAAAATGGGATAGGACAGAAGAAATGTTTAGAGGAAAAGGATGAAAAAATTGAGAAGTAAGGAAAAAGCATTACACTCTAAGTTCACTGAGGTCTTGTACCAACACCTAGCACTATGGTTTGCACATAGAGAGACAAATGCTTGCTGAATGGACGAACAAGTGAATGAGGAGGGGAAAGGGGAGAGACACTACATGTATGAATAATTTAACTTGGTAACTATTTATAAATATTCAATAAGTCTCTTTAAATAGCAAGTAAATCTGCTTTTATATAAAAAGCCAACACCAATGATATTCCCTTCCAGCTCTTCCAGTCAGAAGTGTGCGCTTCTGGAGGCTCCTGGGTGGCTCAGTCCGTTAGGCGTCCGACTTCCGCCCAGGTCATGATCTCGCAGTTTGTGAGTTCAAGCCCTGCGCTGGGCTCTGTGCTGACAGTTTAGGGCCTGGAACCTGCTTCAGATTCTGTGTCTCCCTCTGTCTGCCCCTCCCCTACTCGCACTCTGTCTTTCTCTCTCTCTGTCAAAAATAAATAAATGTTAAAACATTAAAAAAAAATAAAAAAGAAGTGTGTGTTTCTTACTGGGTAGCCTCTATTTCAAGTGAATCAGCCATATATCCCGCCCAGCTCCCTTTATGATCAAGGTATTGATCCCAGAGATAGGACCATGGAGCAGAGCAAAGTTAACAGGTTCCCAACTAGGCCTGAAGCCATGGTTTGGTTTGCCCTGGAACTGTATTCTTAACTAACATGAGATGGAAATGAAGGCTGAATGCTTATTGACAAGAACTGACTACATACCTAAGTGAGTATGCGAAACAGTAAACTTATCTGTCCACGGGGAGTCCTGGAAGAGGCAGTCACTGATTGAGTAGTACATGTAAAGACTTTGTTGATAAAGCCTTCATTGTCTAGCTCTCTGTGCAATGAAAGAATTTAGCTTAGCGACACTTGAGCTCAGTATCTAAGGACTACGACAAGCCCACATTCCTTCTCCGTGGAACATAGAGAGCTTCTCTTTCAATGGCTAAATCCCGGCCATTTGCTAAAGATAACTCAGTGCTCAGAAAGCCCAGGAAGAACAAATGGCAGAGAAAGAGAGCACTGCCTCTGCTAAACACCCCATTCTGTATGTCCAGATTTATGTCTATATGCCACCTACATATCACACAAACAGTCTGAAAGTTAAGGAAGGAGACAAGGCTGACAGGTGTGGGACTGAAAACAGTCACCGTAGATGTGGCTCTTTAGGATGAATTCTTCTATGTAAGAGACTGAAAATTACTTCTCAAATTTAGTTTTTTTAATGTTTATTTATTTTTGAGACAGAGAAAGACAGAGCATGAATGGGGGAGGGTCAGAGAGAGAGGGAGACGCAGAATCTGAAACAGGCTCCAGGCTCTGAGCTGTCAGCACGGAGCCCGACGCGGGGCTCGAACTCACAGACTGAGAGATCGTGACCTGAGCCGAAGTCGGACGCTTAACCTACTGAGCCACCCAGGCGCCCCTCAAATTTAGTTTTCTAAAACCATGGTGTTGAAAGATACTGGTTGAGAATCTTGAGTCTAAGAATTTATTGAGGTTTTCCAGGCCCATACACACTCTGCGGAGCAAGTCGTGACTCTCTGGAACAAGGGGCAAATCTGGGAACCTGGGCTGGGCACCAGTTATATTGAGAGACCCACTGCTGCCACCAGGCTACTAGAACACGATGAAATTGAACCCCGGCTGTGGGTCTAATAGCAATAAGGGGTATTTGGTATAGGTTTTAAGGAGCATGGGCATCCTCTCTTTTGTGAGGTGTTAGTTCCAGGTGAGGGGATTACAGGGTTTGGGGGAAGGGAAGACTCCTCAGAGACTCAGACTTCATGTGAGTCTCACCAGAACTCCCTATTTAGAGTGTGAGAGTCCTATTCTTTTCGGATATTTTCTGGTTCCCTTCACACTGGAAACTTGGCAAGGCTGTGAATTGAAACTGATGTAATTCTGCAACCAACAAAATTAAGTTTTGCATTTGATTTTTCAACTCTATCAGCCTTGTGGCTATAAGAAATAAAAAATCCTTTTAGGTGGGCCATAGAAGCTCTCTGAGTCTCAAACCAAGAACTGAACCAAGAGTTCAGGGACCTGAGATTTTCATTTTTCTGCAACCACTCCACTATACGACCAACCTACACTGTGGCCCTTGTGGTGATCACCACTGCCAAGCGTGGCAGCTCCCGGGGCCCCCAAAGCACATGCTTCAGTTGGGATTTCATCCAAATCAACCATGTGTGATCATCTTATTGTGATGCCATCGAATGTCAGGTGTTATCAGCATTGTATTTCCCACTGGCAAGAGGTTCAGACCAAACCAACCCCAAAAAACAATCGCTGAGTTTTTGTCCTAGGACTATTCCTGGTACCAATTTTTATTTCAGTCAGCCTCCAGTCAAGAGATGGAAACCACCAGCTATTCAAACAGGGAGAGCATAATATAAAGAACTATTCATTTGGTTCAAAAGTGGCTAGCTACTGAAAGTGGTAAAAGAGAAGTTTATGGTGTAATGGAGGTGGCAACCACAGACTACAGCTATCATACTTAGGGCTGAAGGAATGGTAAACAAGGAAGAAACTTCAAAATATAGAGAAGGGATGTACCAGCCTAAGATTCAGGCCTCTCTAGGATGGCTTAGCTGCTAAAGAAACATGCCACCCATCACCGGGATTAAGAAGAAACCTTCCAGAGGACATGTAGTTGCTGGAGCCATGGGAGCAATCCATTACCACAAAGAATACTGCTGGGGCCAGCTGTGTGCTGATCCATTCATAGTCATGTGAAAGGGGGGAAAAAAAAAGCAGGAAGAAAATAAGTCCCTTCCAACCTTGAGAATTCCTTCAGCACACCCCCCACCCTTACATGGAGCCTAACATCAACCCTGCTAGCAGAGAAAAACTATAGTTTGCAGAGTACAGGTCCGGGATCACAAAGTAGGTCAAAGAAAGGTGGATTTTTGTCTAAAGGAAAATAAATTAATAACTGAAACACCTAAATCCCAGGGCTGGGTGTAAAGATGGAGGGAGGTGAACAATTACAAGATACACGTGAGAGGCAGAATCACTTGGACTTCCTCTTGGGAGGGGAGTAAAAGGAGTCAGGATCACTTTCTTTTGGAGAGAAGGAGAAAACTGGGGATGCTCAGTCTTGTATCAAATGTGTTTTCATGGGGAAGATAGGGAATTAAGAATTATATCTGGGGCAGATGTTGTATGTCTACGACACACTCAGGTCAAGGCGTCAAATGGGCAGATAGGTGGTAATACAAACCTGAGGTCTGGCTGAAGATAAAAATGAGCACTATCAGCATATAGAGGTTACTTAGGGTCACAGGTCTCACTGATATCGCCACCAAAGGAAATGTAGATAGATGAAATGGTCAAGGAATGTGCCCTGAGAAGCTCCAGCTTGTAGAAATCAGAGAAGAGATGAGGTGTCAGTAAAACAAACAGAGAAGCCAGGAGAGAAGAGGAAAAAACCAGGAGAGTTTGGTATTATGGAAGCAAAGAAATTGGTTTCCCTAAAAAGTGATCAATTTTGTCAAACACATTGAAAGTGAAGACAAGCATCCACTGGATTTAACAAGATGAGTTTTAATGGATAGAGGAAGAGAAAAAGAGAGGATCAGAGAAATGGGTGATAGCAGGAGGAAATGTTGGGACTTCTAAACTGAGCTGTCTAATATGGTAGCTATGTGTCACAGGTGGCTATTGAGCACTTGAAATGTGCCTGTGCAGACTGAGAGGCACTGTAAGTGCAAATTACACACCGGGTTTCAAAGATTTGATGCAAAAAATATTAAATATTCATTAATAATTTCTATATTAATTGCATATTAAAATGATTTTTTAATATGTTGCGTTAAGTAAACTACAATACAATTCATTTTACCTCTCTTTTTACTTCTTTAACATGGCTGCCAGAAAATTTTAAATTACAGGGATGGCTCACATTATATTCCTGTTGGAGAGAACTGTACTAGAGCATGCTTGCATGCTAACAGAATGGCCAAAAGAGAAGCCGAGATCGATGATGTAGAAAGAAAAACTGTAAGCAGAAGAGGGAAGACCTTAATAAGCTTAAGTAGTGGGAGGAGGGGTGCAATCAAGGGCAGACAGACAGAAAGACAGGTGTACATAGGTAGATATTTGTCCTATCCTTTAAACAGACACCATCCATTCTTTTTAAGTTGCCATTGAAGGTTAATAAACATTTATCAAAGCCTAGGTTGCAAATAAAATCTTGATATGCTTCTGAAGGTAGAGATCAAATTGCAATAAAATAAGAAATTAATAAGAAAAAGACAGCAAACCCAATCCAATTACATGAATATTACAAAACAGTTTTCTAAATAACTTTTGGGTTAAAATGGAAATCAACACTAAAATACAAAATGTTCAGAAATTAATAAAACCAACTACATTTCAAAACTTATGGGATACCACAAAAACCTTAACTGAAAAGAAAATTCAGAGCTTTTAGTGATCTTACTAATATATATAGAAGACTGAAAATAAATGACCTTAGCATTCAATCAAGACACTTAAAAAAAAAATCAAATAAGCCAAGAAAATAGGAGAAAGAAAGTAATAAAAACAAAAGGAGAGATTAATGAACTAGAAAGCATAGCAAAACAAAACTGCATAGGCCCAGTAAATAAAATAATGGGTTGGTTTTTTTTTTGTCTTTGAATGCTATGGCACAAAAACCATTAGCAAGTCTGACCAAGGGGGAAAAGGGCAAGGAAACATAAATATATATAATGAAAAAGGGAATATCACTGAAAATAAGGAGTTTCTTTTTTTGTAATTCTAAGATTTCCAATATATGCCAATAAATAGATGATATTTACTTATTTATTTATTTATTTATTTATTTATTTAAACGTAAGCTCTACGCTCAACATAGGGCTTGAATTCATGACCCAGAGATCAAGAGTCACATGCCTCACCCACTGAACCAGCTAGGCACCCTGAAATAGACAGATTTTTTAAAAAGATAAATTACTAATATTGGTTCACAAAGAGAGAAAATTAGCCAAATAATCGAAGAACTTGAAAGTGTAGCAAGAGATCTAACTTAAAAAAAACACTAGGTTCAAATTACTTTACCAGAAAGTCTAACATATCTTAAAAGACAGCTAATTCCTGAGTTATTTAAGTTATTCAGATAATAAAAATCATGACAAGCTTCCCAATTTACTTTATGAAGAAGTTTAATCCTGATACTGAAAGCTAACAATGCCAGCAAAAATATAATCTTGGGTCATTTTTACTAATGAATAATCATTTAAAAATCCAAAGTATAATATTAGCAAATCTAATGTATCAGACCATCAGATATGTTTGTGGCAAGTAACAGAAATACTGACTCAAATTCTCTTTAAAAATGAGGATATTTCTTGGGGCGCCTGGGTGGCTCAGTCAGTTGAACAGCCAACTCTTGATTTCAGCTCAGGTCATGATCCCAGGGTTGTGGGACTGAGCCCTGCATTGAGCTCCTCGCTGAGCATGGATCCTGCTTGAGATTCTCTCTCTCTCTCTCTCTCTCTCTCTCTCTCTCTCTGCCCCTCGCCCCTGCTTGCTCTCTCACTCTCTCTCTCAAAAGTAAAAATAAAATAAAAAAATAAGGATATTTCTTGACTCAGCAGGATGTCTAGAGGTAGAATAAGTTTCAGGGCAGGCTGTAGTTCAATGATGCCATAAAGAATCCAGATATTTTCCATCTTTCTGCTCTGCCACCCTTGGTATTCTGTCACTCCTAGGTTTGTAGCACCATAACTGCAATATTTGTAAGTATCCAGGCAAAATGTCCAGAGAAAGATGAAAAAACTGACTTTCTTTGATTTTCACTCAGGATCAAAAACAGTTTTGCCAGAAGTTCTCCTAATGGGTGTTATGTCTCATTAGCAAGAACTGGATTGAATGCCCGTTCTTGAACCGTAAATGGCACGGTACAATTTTAGTCCAGAGCATCAGAATCCCCTGGAAGACCTGGTAAAATACATACCGCTCGGTCCCACCCCCAAAGTTCCTGATTCGGCAGGTCTGGCATGGGGCTTGACAATCCGCATTTCTAATAAATCCTGCACAAAGGTAAATAGGCAGGAGGGAACAGAACTGAGTAGGGTTGTTTGCAGATTTCTCTAGTGCCTTCTCTAAAGTGGTAAGAGTCTGCCTCCAGCAACAGGAGAGCTTAGGCCCTGCCTTGATGAAGAAAAGGAGGTTTTTCTGACTTTGCCACTTCTTCATTGCCTTCAGCTCAAAATAAATTTTATGTCAAAGAGGCTTATTTGGGGGTGACATTCCGTTTCTTTGCACAGGTATGCAGTGATATTAAAGCTGATTTTTTAAACCCTTATAATAAATTCATTTAATTTGGGTCAGCTTGACTACATAAAATAAGATTTCTCTCTCCTTCCTTGTCTTCTTCCCAACTTTCTATATCTATTTAGTTTTTGTCCTTTATCCTCCTTTTTATCTTTTAATTTGGAAACAAACTGTAAATAGCCTCTAAACTAGGACAATATTACTTTCCATTTTCCATAACAAGAGACATCTTCATCCGTTATATTTTTTTTACCAAAAACATATCCTACCTTATTTGCATATTTTGCCTGCAGATTTTTTTTCCTTATTATTTCTAGTACTTTTAGTTACATCTGTTGATTAGAATTTTTAACTCTCAGGAACCCTAATATTAGTGAAAACTAGGAGGCTGCCTATTGTGAAGTGTTTATGATGCACCAATGTTCTGTAGTAGATTGGCAAATGTACAATAAACACATAATTTCATAATTTCTAGGAGCATATGCTTTTTAATAGACAATTTTTTCAGTGTGGCAAGAAGAATGTGTTATTAACAGACCCAAATATCATTTGCCTCTTTAATATAAGAAGCCAAAGTAGATAAATTTATATTTAGCATTTAATGTTTCAGCATTTTATCTGACTGGAAATGATCTAGATATTCAACAAATATCTAGTATGTTAATTTAGTTTAACTTAGTACAACTTTAAAGATTCAACTTCCCAAAAAGATTTTGGAAACTATTTTTAAGCAGACATGTTTTATAAAACATAATCATTGTGGAAAAGTTCATTTCTTTTTTTTTTTTTAACGTTTATTTACTTTTGGGACAGAGAGAGACAGAGCATGAACGGGGGAGGGTCAGAGAGAGGGAGACACAGAATCTGAAATGGGCTCCAGGCTCTGAGCTATCAGCACAGAGCCCGCCGCGGGGCTTGAACTCACAGACCGTGAGATCATGGCCTGAGCCAAAGTCGGCCGCTTAAATGACTGAGCCACCCAGGCGCCCCAAGGAAAAGTTCATTTCTAAACTTATTCCACTTACATGTGTTTAATTCACGTGTTCTAAATGATTATGTTTAGATTACTCATGAACATTTCATGACACATTAGACAAAGTTAGCCATAATCTTAAGTTATTTCTCTTGCTGATAATTTTTGTAACATCAAACATCATAGAAGCAAAGCATCTATAAAGTTAAACGTGTGGCTTCTCACTCTCTGTCTCCCTCTCTACTTCTGTGCTTAACACACATTAAGCAATTTATTTTTATTACATGTTTTGTTCTTAGGATGATTTCAAACTTTTATAATCTTAAATATCTAATAGAGACAACATAAGCTCGTTTGACTAGTCTTAATTTTTGTAAGTGCCTATTTTTTAAGCCAATTAAATAGAGCCCTTTTACAACTTATTTTTGGTAAAATACCATCTGGAGGTAGAAAAGTATCACATATATATAACATACATATGTAGACATATATAAACATACGGACACAAACAGAAATCTTACAGCTCTGATTTGAACATTTTAGGAATGAGACAAGATAACACAGAAACTCACAAGTAAAAGAACAGTTGGATCTAATTGTGTTTCTGGCAGATGGAACTAGTTAGGTTACCCACTCAGATTGCTAAAACTTTTTTACTATTATTTATGCAGAAGACTTTTAGGATTTGTATTTACCCTTGATATGTAATCTTATGGAGGCTGTGGACTAAATTTTGGGTAAGGGAGTTTTCATAGTAGTATGTTTTCTTAAAAAGCTTCCCCCTCCCAACCTTTTTTTGTACATGGTGTAAGTTAGGGTCCAACTTCATCCTTTTGCATGTGGGTGGATGTCCAGTTTTCCCAATGTCACTTGTTAAGAGACTGTCTTTCTTCATTGAGTGGCCTTGACACTCTTGCCAAAGATTATTTGACCATGTACGTAAGGGATTATTTCTGGGCTGTCTATTCTGTTTCATTGGTCTATACGTCTGTATTTATGCAGGTACCATACTGTTTTGATAACTATAGCTTTATAATATGTTTGAAATCAGAAAAGTGTCAAGATTTCCAACTTTGAGGGTGCTTGGGTGACTCAGCCGGCTAAGTGTCCAACTTCGGCTCAGGTCATGATCTCGCGGTTCATGAGTTTGAGCCCTGTGTTGGGCTCTGTGCTGACAGCTCAGAGCCTGGAGTCTGCTTCGGATTCTGTTCTCCCTCTCTCTCTGCCCCTCTCCTGCTCGCGCTCTGCCTATCTCTCTCTCAAAAATAAATAAACATTAAAAAAAGTTTTTAACGAAAGACTTCCAACTTTGTTCTTTTTCAAGATAATTTTGAGGCTATTCAGGGTTCCTTGATGTTCCGTATGAATTTTAGGATGGATTTTTCTATTTCTGCAAAAAATAACTTCAGGATTTTGATAGGAATTACACTGCACCTGTAGATTGCTTTGGGTAGTTGACATCTTAATAATATTAAGTCTTCCAATTCATGAATATGGGATATCTTTCCATTAATCTGTGTCTTCTTTAATTTCTTCTAGTAATGTTTTATAGTTTTTGGTGTACATGTGTTTTAAATTTTAAACACAAAACTTTCAAGCAGTCACAGGAAAATAACTTAAGGTCGGTTCCTTTACAATGACTGCGCTAATGTTATTTACTTCAAATCTACTATTTAAATGCAGTAATTATTAAATGCCAGAGTTATCGGCAGAAACTGTGCTGGAAGACAGTTTGAACCACAATGAATCTTGAAATAAATGAGGTCCACGTATACAGAGCTGACTATATGATGGAGAGTTCTCCAAATTAACTTGTATGCAGAATACTTTTATTCCCCAAAGAAGAAGTAATTAAAATGTGCTAAGCTGGAACTTATGTATACATTCCTAAAACTCAACAAGAACTGAAGCAATTGTTGACAATTTAGACCAACATCCAGATTTTTCTAGGACTGTTTTATCACCAACATTGCTTAGAAGTGCCAGATTTTGTTAATAATAACAAGCAGACTGATCTTATTACATTTAAATTCCCAGGTGATGCATAACTTGATTCCCTGTCCCTGGGGAGGTCTTCTCCCACCACTGACCTTTAGTTCGCTCCTGGCACTAGGCCTCAGAGAGTTTGCCTTCGGAAGCTAGCAGGCCAGTAGTGACTCCGTGCTTATCTCCCCTCAGCATCAGTCACCTGCCGCTCTGCTTCTAGAGTGCCTGCCACTCTCTGCTCTTCTCAGGCCCGCGTCATGGCTTCTGCTTACTACCCTCCCTGACCATCTCTCAGCTTCTGTCCCGGCCGTGAACTGCTGACTGAATCTGCGCTCTTGCATTCCAGCCACCAAGAGAGGATCCCATAATAAAACACTTTGTGCCAGGCTCCCTCACGGGCTGCTAGCCAGTTTAGAGGTTGAACTGCCTTTGGGCCAGACACCCAGACCTGTGCAATCACCAATGGCCAGAGTGGCAGGACCATGTGGCCGGCTTTCCTGTGGAGGGAGGTCCAGGCAAGGCGGGCAGGCATCCAAACTTGTTCCTCTCCAAACTTCCCTTTCTCCTTGTTTTCCTTCTGTCTCCTCCCCACCAGCTCTTGTGACTTCTGTGCTGTCCGCTTTCTCTCTTTTCTCTCTCTCTTCCCCTTTCCCCTCTTTCCTCTCTATGACAGTTTCTATGGATCTCCAGATACGAAGCTTCACAAATTCATATTCACTGCCTGCTCTGTAACAGTAATAAATTCTTCCCTATATAGCCTCGGGCCCCTTATGCTCAACTAAAAGCAGATGAGAGAACTGGCTACCAAATAAACTTAAGTTGGCATGTGGTCTTTAGTTACCCATGATTGTATGACATCTCTAAACCTAATCCTTTAACCCTTTGTAACAAATACCCCCACCCCACCCCCACCAATCATTATCTGTGAAAACTTACTAAGGAATCTCTTTCAGGGTAAACGGTAAACTTTTAGGGTGCTTTACTTGGGAAAATAAGTGTCAGAACTTACTACTCCAGAGCCCTACTGAGAGTTATTCATCAGTCTAGCATTTTACAAGCTGTCGTCCTTTCATTTTCTCTCCCACATTGGTTTCTTTCCAGAATGCAGATGTCCTATAGCAGATACAGTAGGGGAGAAGCAACTGCGTTACACAAGACAAAGAAGGGCAGTGGAGAGATTAACAGCCCTACTCACTAGCAGGTGGACTGCACTGTCCTGAATAGCAGGAACAGTTTCCTGTGGGCCAGCCTTCTTTCTATTTTTATTTCTGAAAAAGACAATCAGATTTAACACGAGAGCTTATAAGAACTGCTTTTAAAAACCCAAGCCCACCTTCCTAACATTAATTTCAAGTTTTCCGTATCTCCTCCTACACGCATGAGAATTTTTCCCTAGCTACAATTATAACTAGGGACACATTGCTCTTTTATTTCCAGCTGCAGGCAGACAGACTTTGTTGGTGTGGCTGCAGGAGGTAGACAAATGCTTCTCCAACACTTTGTGTAATCTAGCCCAATGCCCACCGCATCTAACGGGTCACAAATGTTTACCAGTAAAAAAATATGGTCAAGCCTTTAGGAGTTCACAACCTAAGGAGAGAACGAGAGAGAGAAACGTAATGCACTATTGATTTTCCAAATGACCATTGTCAATTCCTTCACCTTTTCCTTCACTCTGTCCAAAGCAGTAAAGACAGAAGAGCCTATCAATCAGACAAGGGTCAAAGCCCTCTGAAAATCCCTGCAATCCCCTTCTTCCTGTCACCAGGGAGTTACTTCTAAGGACTTCAAGATTCTCCCCAACCCTGCCAGCAGCCTGACAACTTTTTTTCCCCCTGATATCAGAGCCTCTACCCCCTCTGCAAAGTAAATCCCTCCCTTAGCCTCGTCTCCTTTTTTTCCACACTCTGGCCTCTCCCTGGAATGTCTTCCTTGCCCTGCCTCCCTTCCTCCTTTTTCCGTGGCACTTCTTCCCTCTGGAATGGCCTCAGCCCATGAAGCATCCGCCTTCCATGTAGTATGGAAGTTAGACTAACTCTCTACAAGGGCCAGGTAGGACAGATGGTGTTCTTTCAACTTTGCACATTAAGTATATGGGAATATTCTTTACTTTGACAAAGATATGCTCTATCTTGTTCCTCCTGGAAACGTATGGCCCTTGGTCAACCTTTCATTTTCACAATTTTGATAGAATAGGGATACATTAGGATAGGATCCATTTTCCTCCTAATTCTACTCTAAGAAAAACAACAGTGCAAGAATGGGGTTAAAATGACAATAGGCACTTAACGTCAGTAAGTGGCGAAGGACCTTCTGAATAACAGGGAACATTTGTACCCTTAGAAGGCTTCTCTCCAGCCACTGTTCACCCACATGGAATACGGGTCCAGTGTGGCTAGACCTTCTGCCTTTCCAGGAGACAGAAATCCAGATATTTTTGCAAAAAGAAAGAAAGAAAGAAAGAAAGAAAGAAAGAAAGAGAAAGATCTATCTTTCAAATGTTGTCAGCTAATTCAAAAGAATTTAAAATGCTACAAAGACAAAGCAAATAAACATGCAGAGTGCATGAGGATTTCCGGGGTGCAGTCTCTGGAGCTATAAATGCTAACAGGCGTTTATCAGATTTTATTATACGTGCATTTGCTTAATTTACAACAGACAGTTCCATGATTATGCTTTTTATAGCGATCAGTAGTCTGTTTTTGTATTCATTCTCCATATTTGTGGTATATCTGTGTTTCCTATGCTATCTCCATGGTGTTATTAATAGTGCATTAAGATAAAATTACCCTCCTTTCCCTCCTCTCTTTCTCCCTCCCCCGCAAAAGGATTTAAGACATAGCACTTTCAAAACCAAAGCCTGGAATCAAATTAGTTGAGATATCAAATTACAGTAGCTTTATGGAGTTCTCTAGAGTGGCTAGAAATTTTACCAATAATCTTACTGTAAATCCTTGTTCAGAGGAGAACTGAGTAAATCCGGTTAGCATACACACACACACACGCACGCACACACACACACGCACGCACCCCACACACAGCACTACGATGCAAACTAAAACTGCAGTATGTGAGTCACTTCTCTTAACACTACCATGTGCCTTCCTAAGGCTAAGGAGCTCCATGCAGAGGATTTTTCCCACTTCTGAACTCCAACCATTTGGCACCCTCTCCCATCAGCATTTACTCCATAATTTTATCAAAACTGCATGTACATCTGCCTTCCCTATAAGAGCAGGGACTGCAGTCACCAGGCCTGGCACAGTGCCATGCACATAGTTGGCAAAGCAAGATGTATTGCATAAGCCATTATCATCAGCTAAATAACAGCTACCATTTCCAGAGCACTTACTATGTGCTAAGTAGTTTACCTACATTATCCTGGAGGCTTTCCCAGACCAGACCATCCAATGCAAAGCAGCACCCCAGTCACCCTGTAGCACATAACCTTATTTTATTTCTCTAAATAGGATTTACTGCTATCTAATGTGTTCTCATTTAGTTATGTCTCCCCCACTAGAATGAAAGCTACAAGAGAACAGTCATTTTGTCTATCTACCTCGCACTTGGCACATAGAGAGCAAATAAATGAACCTAAACTTCCCACTTTCAGCTCACCAAACTCTACACCCGAAAAACAAGTAATCCAGTGAAGAAATGGGCAGAAGACATGAATAGACACTTTTCTAAAGAAGAC
Source organism: Panthera uncia (assembly GCF_023721935.1). NCBI lineage: Eukaryota > Metazoa > Chordata > Mammalia > Carnivora > Felidae > Panthera > Panthera uncia. The sequence continues at coordinate 15,173,406 of NC_064813.1, forward strand.
ATCCAGATGGCCAACAGGCACATGAAAAGATGCTCAACGTCACTCCTCATCAGGGAAATACAAATCAAAACCACACTGAGATACCACCTCACACTCGTCAGAGTGGCTAAAATGAACAAATCAGGAGACTATAGGTACTGGTGAGGATGTGGCAAAATGGGAACCCTCTTGCACTGCTGGTGAGAATGCAAACTGGTGCAGCCACTCTGGAAAACAGTGTGGAGGTTCCTCAAAAAATTAAAAATAGATCTACCCTATGACCCAGCAATAGCACTGCTAGGAATTTACCCCAGGGATACAGGAGTGCTGATGCATAGGGGCTCTTACACCCCAATGTTTATAGCAGCACTCTCAACAATAGCCAAATTATGGAAAGAGCCTAAATGTCCATCAACTGACGAATGGATAAAGAAGATGTGGTTTATACATATATACAATGGAATCTTGGCAATGAGAAAGAATGAAATCTGGCAGTTTGTAGCAACGTGGATGGAACTGGAGGGTATTATGCTAAGTGAAGTAAGTCAGGCAGAGAAAGACAGATACCATATGTTTTCACTCATATGTAGATCCTGAGAAACTTAACAGAAGACCAGGGGGGAGGGGAAAGGGGAAAAAAAAGTTACATAGAGGGAAGGAGGCGAACCATAAACGACTCTTAAATACTGAGAACTGAGGGTTGATGGGGCGTGGGGGAGAGGGGAAAGTGGGTGATGGGCATTGAAGAGGGCACCTGTTGGGATGAGCACTGGGTGTTGTATGGAAACCAATTTGGCAATAAATTATATATAAAAAAACCTTCCCACTTCCTTGGGTAGTAGAGTTGACTTGCATACAGCAGACCACAAGAAGTATGTTTTAAAATGCATATGTAGATTTCAGGATAATTGTGTTGAATATTTTATGGTTCATAATGAACTCTGGGAGAGGGGAGGGCAATAAAAGTTTAGTCACATTCCCCCAAGCACTGACTGACATATGTGCTGGAATTTTTGCTGCAATACGAAAGCCACTTCCTCTGACATAAGGTCCCTTACACGTCTGGGTCTTGCCACATCCTCTGATATACAGAGTTCGTGATGGCTAGGCTGGCTGGGGCGGTCAGGATTCCAGAAGCTCACACTTAAAGAGGGGTAAGTGGAGGGGTCAGGCGACCAAGAGTGAGCGTACAGGAGGATCGCGGATTCGTCATCCCCCACCCCGATTCTCCGCCTTGGGGCTCCCCTTCTACTGCGACCCGCTTCCTTGCACCACCAAAGCCCAGACGCACTGCACGATCAAACCTTCTCACCCCCAAGCCTTCAAGGGTCACTGAATCCCACGTCACGTGAGTGGAGACAGGCGCCGGCGCCCACAGGTTCCCGGCAGGTTCAGAGGCGGGAGACCAGGACCCAGAACTGACCCGCCCTTGCTCCGCCCCTCGCTCCGCCCCTTGCTCCGGCCTGCCCCGGCCGCCATCCCACCCGCGCCAGCAGCGGCTCTGTCCTTCGGCCGGCGGCCCGGTTCCGCCCCGCCCCTCGCCGTGCCACGGCCCCGCCCCGCTCAGACTCCGCCTCTGGCCCCGCCCACGCCGCTCGCTTCCCGCCCCTCGCGGCCCCACTTACTCTGCGGCCGGCACCCACACCGCCGGAGCCGGCAAGCTGGTGACTGCCGCTGCTGCGCGTCCTCGTCTTCCCGCGTCACTGCTGCCGCCATGCCTGGAGGTCTCCTTCTTGGGGACGAGGCTCCCAACTTCGAGGCCAATACTACCATCGGCCGTATCCGTTTCCACGACTATCTGGGAGACTCGTAAGTGGCCACCTCGTAGCGTCCTCGGGTTACGCCCGGCCTCGGAGGTGCCTTCCCTATTTCTTCTACCTTCCGTCCTCCCAGCTCAGCCCCCTGCTCGCCGCCCGCCTCCTCCCCGCACCGGTTCCTGCACGTGCCTCTGGCCGAGTGGCTCCTGCCCCGCGTCGGCCGAGCGCTGCTGGGGGCCGGCCCCTCGACCCCATTCCGCCGGCGGCCCCCATGTGGCTGAGCCGGCTGCGCGGCGGGAAAGGGGGAGGGGAACGAAATTGGGTTCCAGCAGGTACGGGCACCCGAGGCCGATGCGGAGGGTTTGTTGCCTGTATCACTCGGTTTGGTAAGGGGTGCAAGGAGCGTGGCCGAGTTGAGGCGGCTGGGGCGAGGGCCGGGCTGCATCAGGGGTCACTTCCCGGGACTTGTGCCCAGGGTCGCACTCCCTCCCTCGGTGCTGGAATTTGCTCCCTGGGGGAAGGTGAGTGTCTAAGGCCAGAGTCTGAGGACACTGCTGTGGGCGGAAGGTTCGGGACGGCCCAGCGCGCCGAGGACTTGCTTGCTGCAGTGGTATTTGCAGGCTTCTCGACACAAAATGTAAAAATTTAAACCACCAGCCGCCAAATAAGTGGCTGAAAGACTTTTTGTCCAGAGCCTCCTCCTGTGGCTGGGATATGATTTGATAACAGCTTTGGGAGGAACCAAGAACATTCTGTATGTAGGTGTGTCCTTCATTCCAGAACTTGCAACACTTGAAGTGAAGGGCTTTCTGAGGTTGCTCAGTTGCAATGGCCTGTTCTTGCCGCGGTAGGCCACTGCAGGCTCCTGGACGCCTGGACCTCCCCGCTTTTGAGACCCTTTTGTTTCCCAGTCGTGTGCCCCTCACTGCTTCCTCCCCCCACTGCTTTGCTTCCAGCACGTGGCCTTGCCGGCGATAGCCAGATCTGGCCTGGCAGTCAGACCATTATGACTAGGAGTAAATTGGTGTTGCCCAGGTTTTACGTTTTACAGCCCCTGAATCAGCAAGCTTTTAAGTTGCTTGGTTTTAATCTGAAACCTCCCAGATATGTGTCATTATATTATGGCTCTGGAGTTCCAGTGGTCCCACCACACTGGTTTTCCCTTTTTTTTTTTTTTAATTATTGAAGTATAGTTGACACACAGTGTTATATTAGTTTCAGGTGTACAATATAGTGATTAGACAATTCTATACATTACTCAGTGCCCATCACAGTAAGTAGTCACCGTCTGTCACCATGCATTATAATATTATTGAGTGTTTCCCATGCTGTGCTTTTTATCCCCATGACTAATTTATTTTATAACTGCAGTTTGTACCTCTTAATCCCCTTGATCTATTTCACTCATCCCCCCCACCCCCTCTGGCAGCCACCAGTTCTCTGCATTTATGACTCTGCTCCTGGCTTTTTGTTCGTATTTTCTGCACTGTGGTGTTCTGAGGCTTAACAAATCCTCCATGATTTGTGTCCTTATTTTATTTACAGTGTCCAGATATATATGTGTATAGACAGAGAGAGGGAAGTTTATGACATTCATCAATGACTGGACAGGGCTATGCAGAGAACCTGGGAGGGGTTCTTAGCCACTTAGGCCTCCACAGCCCTTTACACTCTCTTAAGTCTATTTTCCAGCTGCCAATTTAAGGGAAAAGCTAAGCTTTGTGAAAGAGAGGACTAGCCTAGAAAAAAGATGAAAAATGGAACATTCAGACCTTAAAGGCAGGGAGAGATATACAGACTGTGTCCAATCTCGTATTAGTATTTCTCCTAAAGTCCATGGGATTTTTAGAGTATGTTCCTTTCCATTCCTATCTACAGTCCTCATCCCCATAGAACAAAATCTTATCAGAACTCTGATTGTATAAAGATAAATATTGACATAAAACATTTATTATAGCAATAATTATAAATGCCGTCACTATTTAAGCTAACCCTACTTTTTTGGGTTTCTTGCTGTTGTTTATTTGCCCCTGGGTCTATCCTGATTTTATTAAAAGTGGTGCCTTCTCAGGGAGCCACCAGTAGGAAGATGAGAAAAATATCTGCATCTACAAACAAAAATATAACAAGTCTGCCTCAGGTCACGCCTGGGATTGTGTTCCCTCCCCTACCTTGAAAAGAAGTTTGAGCTCTTTTTATAATTATAATACATGGTTTTGCCTAATGCAATTTCCCCAGGGACTCCGTTCTGTGTGTGATCTCAATTCAGAGGTCAGCTTTTGATCTAGGTGTTTTTTGGAGAAAAAAAAAATAATAATTTCAAACATTGCAGGTATCTGCCCTACCCCTGACAACTGGAAACAACTAAGGGGTTTGGGTGCTTCATTTGGTGAGTTTAATGAGCTTTAGCTCTGTTTCTTTGTGTATATGGTAGAAGCAGCTTCTTTACAGTACATCTTCACCAAACAAAACTTGTTTTCCTGGGGTTTTCTGGGGGTTAGTGAGTGAGGACCCTTCCCTTAAAGGAGGAAACCTTTTGTCTTTTGAAAATGAGGAAGGAAGGAAATGGGATAATGTAATTGAACTCCTCTTAAGAGCACACACAGTTAGGGAGACTTAGAGGGGAATGCAGACCATAGTAAGACATCCTCAGACTTACCCTCTTCCTAGCCATGTGGCACACTGGAGTTTGGCCTCTGAGGGGGACAGGATGTGAAGTGGCTTAAACTGAGTTCCTTAGCATGATTCAGCAAAACCTTTTCGATGCACAATGGAAAGAGTGTGTCTGACGCTTCTAATTCATCAACCCTTTAACAACTCGGGAAGAAATGCCCTGTTTTTCTCTCAACTCTTGGAAACTTTCTCGTAAGTCTCATCTGACCCTTAAGCAGATCGTTTACCATAGAATCAAAGGCCTAGATTTTTTACCCATACCTAGATTATTTATATCACAAGATGTATAGTCTTCTTACTGTCCTTTATAAAAAAGTAAACATACCACAAACCTCCAGAATCTTCAAAATATTACCTCTCTCTTCCCAGTCTTGCCATAGGGCCCTCTATCCTCATTGTAGGAAGGCTTTTCCTTTCCTGAAGCCTTGGGAGTTGAGTGGCAGATGTAGGTGGGAGGGAGGTACCCTTGTCTCTGCTTTGTTCTTTGTGCCTCAGGAAACTTGGCAGATTTTGAGAGGTCAAGCTTGGCATCTAGACTGAGTTGAGTTATTTAGTAGTTTAGGATCCTGGTTTAACACAAGTCCAGTGGGGTGTGGAGAACCCGGTGTTAAATTTTCCTTTTCAGTCAGAAGAGTAGTTCTGTTGCCAAGGAGAAGGAAATGGTATTCCAAAAGTTCTTGGTGACTTTTAGCTGGAAATATGCTTAAAAATCTATATAAAGTTTCATCCTAGGTAATGATGATTTAGATATTCATGTTTACCTAAGAATCTGTAGTTGTCAAAATCTGTGTTGTAGGCAGCCAGTTTTCTTGCCTACTTGGACTAAAGCAAAAAGGAAAAGAAACTGCAAAGGAAGAGACAGGTAAAACTCAAAAGTGCGGTAGCTTCGTCAGGGTGCAGAGATTGGGTGTCCTGCTTGGCAGGCTTGGTAGCTTTACAAAAGTTTTTATATCCACTCACTACAAAGAAGCCAAGTGTCAGCTTTAATTTTACATATAAATAGAGGATAGAAGCCTATTTATTTGAGATTATGTAACCTGTTTATTATTGCAGTCAGGCATTTGGTTGGATTGGGGCATATTGGGACATCCATTATTATAGCCTAGAAAAAAAGTAGAAGTGGGTAAGAAGGGGGGAAAAGGTATATCAGTAAGCTTGTTGGTTTGAGTAGCACAGATTTTATGTGCTGAAAAAGAGTCAGGGTGGCCCTGTAGTTATTTAAGGAGGCAACACCCTTAAATTACAGTCTCCTAAGACATTTATCATGTGGAATTTCATATGTTTGGTTGAATCGGGCTTTCAACATAGGCTTTTCTGGAAGTCAGAAGATCAAAAAGCATTCCTCGACAAAAATTTAAAAGTAATTGTCCTCATAAGCACTTATTTAAAAAGGAAGTCATTTTTGACATAGGATTTGTGATTTCTCATTCTACATGACGGTGATAATCCCTCCAATAAGCTGTGGCTTCCTTTTCCTTCATCTCAGATGGGGCATTCTCTTCTCGCACCCTCGGGATTTCACCCCCGTGTGTACCACGGAGCTCGGCAGAGCCGCAAAGCTGGCACCCGAATTTGCCAAGAAGAACGTGAAAATGATTGCCCTCTCAGTGGATAGTGTTGAAGACCATCTTGCCTGGAGCAAGGTATAGTACCAATTGGCATGTGCTTTGAGGTTATAAATCAAGGTATAAATTATGTAGAGTAGCTTGGGTTTTTTGAGGTAAAGGTACAAGTAACTTCAAGTTCAGACTTCACCTATTATTTGAAAATCTGACTTAAACTGCACAGTGATCTCTACCTTGCTAAATGCAATGCTCGGTTTTTAGCCCTCGTCTTTCCCGGCCCACTAGCAGCCTTCAACCCACTGGTCGTTGTATATCCTGGAACATTTTCCTCTCATGGCTTCCAGACACCACATCTTGAGCTATTCCTGTTTATGGTCAGAGTGAGCTTCCTCACCCCCAACTCCTAGTTATGCTAAAGTTGCCCTGAATTCATTTATTGGACACCGTCTCTTTTTATCTATACCCTTCCCCGTGGTGAGCTCATCCACTCACATCTAAATGCTGTGATTCCCGAATTTCCATCTCTAGGCCAGACACTGCTAGTTCCCAGCCTGCTACGACCACCGCCAACTCCCATCTCCCCTGGGATGTCCTGTCATCTCACACCTAGTATGTCTGACACTGGCTTCCTTTTCTTAATCCGAGATCTTACTCATCTTAGCTAATGGACACTGCGTTTTCATAGTTGGCCAAAATCTAGGCATCATCCTGAATTCCTCTGGTTTTTCCATATCCACGTCTGGTTCATCAGTAAACTTGTCTGCTCTGCCTTTAAAATGATGCAAAATACTATTTGGAAGACTTTCCTCAGGTAGCTTTGTGGCTTGTGCCTTTCCCGCTTTCAAGTCTTGACTCAAATGCTACCTCATCAAGGCCTTCTTCCATGGCCTTCTTATCTAAAATTATAACTCCCCTCCATGTTCCTTATCCCCCTGTAATTTTTTCTTTAGCATTGTCACCATCTAAAATAAAATGTTCTGCACGTTGCTAGTTTCATTTGTTCATTTGTCCACACCCATCAGGCTCAGCAAGGCAGACTCCTATTTTGTGCTCTGCCAAACAGTGTTTGGCACTCAGTGTATCCTAGGCAGTCAGTCTCTGTGTGTTGAATGCACCAACGGAAGGAATTGTCTACTTTCAACAAACGATTTACTTGGACAATAAATGTGGTGGTCTAAACTTGAGGACATTTTGATGACTTTGCGACGATGTGCCACTAAAAAGTGATGATAGGTAAGCTCTGAAGGATGCTTACAATGTACTAGGCACTCTGTCAAGCACTTGTCATGCAACTGAATAAAAGATGTGGTACTGACTTGTGAGCTGGCCACCTGGGGCTGCAGCCCTTGGCCATTTCCTGCTAGTTAATTCTAACTGCCCGAGATTAGAAGCATCATATACAGGAGAAAAGAGAAGGGGATTTCTCTTGCTTATGGTGGCATTTTTTTCATCCCTTACATTTGGCTGCGACTGGTAAGTGCATTTCTGCACTATGCTCTCATGTTTGCCAGTGAGAATACTTTTCCTCCCACAGAGTTGGAGGGACTTGCTCAGGGTTGGCCGGCTAGGAAAGGATGGCAGTGCAATTGGAACCTCAAACCAATGCTGTCATTGATACTACATGATAGAGAGTAGGAATTCATCTGATTTAGGCTAGAATAAAGCCAAAGCATGTGGTTCTTTGGTGTTCGTGGATATAACGTAATGCCCATCAGGGAAGTGGCAGTGTTGACCGTTTATTACTGTACAGCAGCCATTGAAACTAGAAACCACCAAAGGAAGAGTTGATTGCCTCTTGTAAAACACCTTTTAAAGTAGCAGCATGCCCGGACTCATTTTAGCCTGTGAGCCTCTGCCTTGAATTTTCAGAATTGTGAGAGCACTGAACAGGAAACAAGTCCCACCTATCAGAAGCAGTGGCCAAACTTTGGCACTCAACTGGTTACATAGGAAACTTCAGGACAAAGCCTTTTGATTATTATTTAGTTGTGATGAGCTGATGGGGGGCCAGTGACAACAGAAAGGAAGTTAAGATAATAAAATTAAGGAACACGTCAAAATGTGTTGTTACCCGTTTCAAAGTTCACCTGTACCACTTCTGTCCTGTCGCATCTCTGCTGAGAAATTGACAGAGGCTCTATATCCGCCATGACCTCAACCCCTATGTTACTTTTAAGGCTCCACATAATAAACAGACCTTATTCCAACCTTAAATCCTCTCTCCCACTGCTTCCTAAAGCTCTACCCAGCTAAGTTACTCACTCTCTTATCAGTTATTTATGCTCAGACCTGCCTGCATGTTTCATTAATACTGCTCCTCTTCCCTGTGAAAAATCTCATCCATCCTTCAAGTCCCCAGGTAGAATCTCTCCTGAAGTCTTTCCTAACTCAGGAGACCTATCTGTCAGTGGGGACATTAGTATACTTCAGCATTTACAATCTGCCATGTAAATATTAGAGTCTTGCATTTGCTGCTACTTCACATGGGAATCATCTTAACCAAAGTAGAAGTTTCTTTGAAGGCACGTGCCACGCCTCACTCATCCACATGCACTTGCCCTCGTGCTTACCCCACGGGAAGTGCTATATCATTACTTGATCAAATATGGGAGCTAGATTTTCTTTTTCAAAGGCTTCTAGGGATAGGAAAAGTAGGAATGAATGAGTAAATGAGTGAAGTTTAGTAGGGGAAGAGAGTAGAATGAGGAGGAAAGTACATTATTGTCTTTCAGTTCAGACCTGAAATGCTTTGTTTTCTATGTGGATTTCACCCTAGTGTAAATTTACCTTGGACTTGTCCTTAAAGTATATATTCAACTCTCCATTCTTGGATTTGCTTCAAATTTTATGGGGTTTTTTTTCATTTCTTAATATCTGCTGTATAGTAGCTTAATGTCTGGGTCGGGGTTCTTAGCGGGCAGGGACCAGATCTGTAGAATTATCTTTGCATGTGGCATTACTTTTAGATGTGATGGACTTAATGAACACATTATTTCTGATGGTATTTACTTATTGGGTACTCAGAGGTACCTTAGTTTGGGATCTAACTCTACAGCATTCAACTTTTAAAGCATTTCTTTCTGCTTTCCGTGGGCAGTAAAATCATGCCAAATTTTAAGAGACCTGGGCACGAAAAGGGTCTGTGGTGATAACCTAAGTACTGTACTGTACTGTTATTTCTGTCAGTGAGTGATTGGGATGAGGAGTGTTCATTCATTCATTTTTTTTTTTTTTTTACTAAAATCGCTTAGAGAAAATTATGATTGTGTTCCTCTTCCCTATCTCGCAAGATGTTCATTGATTGAATTCAGAGAATGTGCCTGGTTTAGATTTTTTTTTCCCCTTTCACCTGCATTTCAGGATATCAATGCTTACAATGGTCAGGAGCCCACAGAAAAATTACCTTTCCCCATCATTGATGATAAGAATCGGGACCTTGCCATCCTGTTAGGCATGCTGGACCCAGCAGAGAAGGACGAAAAGGGCATGCCTGTGACAGCTCGTGTGGTGAGTTGTAGAAATCCATTAGTTGTCCTCATGACTGGCCAGGCTCCGTGTACAGCTGAGTGCTTACACCGACTCGAGGAATAGGGGAATATCTCCAGTTATGAAATAATTAGGGGCAATCCCACTGACCATCCGTACTGCTGAAGCAAAGTAAAATTTTCAGCTAAATTTGATAACTTTTGGAAATGTACATAAAATAAGTAGTTGATCATAAGATATCATCTAGAATTGAGGAATCTTTTTCCCAGCTCTCCTAACAGCCCTCTCTTTTAAAGTGGTGGGCCATAATACCCTTCTTCATAAGGCAACTGTGGCTGGGAATTCCTGTTTGTCCTTACCTACTAGAGAACAGACTTAATCCGTCATCTGCAAAACTATACAACTATTTGAAGACCAGTATCAACTCCCATCAGTATATTTTTTTAAAGGTTTTTAATGTTTATTCATTTTTTGAGAGAGAGACAGAGTGCGAGCGGGGGAGGGGCAGAGAGAGAGGGAGACAGAATATGAAGCAGGCTCCAGGCTCTGAACTGTCATCACAGAACCCGACACAGGGCTTGAACTCAGGAACTGTGAGATCATAACCTGAGCCAAAGTCAGACACTTAACCGACTGAGCCATCCAGGTGTCCCCTACCCCCATTAGTATATTTTTAAGGTAATCATCCCTAGTTAACATAGTACCTTCCTGAGGCCTTTCCTGGATTCAATTTGCATATCAGGTTTTCTTATTGAGACACCCAGAACCAAATAGAATTCCCTTCTAAGTTTAGAAAAATAACATGGAGGGGCGCCTGAGTAGCTCAGTTGGTTAAGCCTCCAACTTCAGCTCAGGTCGTATCTCGCAGTTTGTGAGTTCAAGCCCTGCATCGGGCCCTGTGCTGACAGCTGAGAGCCTGGAGCCTGCTTTAGATTCTGTGTCTCCCTCTCTCTGCCCCTCCCCCACTCACACTCTGTCTCTCTCTCCTTCAAAAATAAATCAACGTTAAAAAAAAAAGAAAAGAAAAGAAAAAGAACCTGGAGAAGAAAATTATCTACACTGAAGCCACCCAGATTAACAGTTTGATGTATCCTTCTAGATGTTTGCTGAGGGCAGGGGTGGGGGCAGGGTTTTGGGTTTTGGTTTTTTCTACACCCTTGAACATTTCTAATAACTAAAGAGCTTTCAAAGAGGCTTTGATATCAAAAACACTTAAAAGAATTATTCCTATTTATGCATCTGTGTGCTTTGCAGGTATTTATCTTTGGTCCTGATAAGAAGCTGAAGCTGTCTATCCTCTACCCAGCAACCACTGGCAGGAACTTTGATGAGATTCTCAGGGTAATTACCTCTCTCCAGCTGACAGCGGAAAAGAGGGTTGCCACCCCCGTTGATTGGAAGGTAAAGACCTTAAAAGGGCAGATACCCAGCTCACCTTCAAGGCCTAAGGGGCCAGTCTCTAAATGGCTATCTTCTGGGTCTTTCTTACTTGGGGCTCTTTTTCTGGCACGCACACACACTGGCAGGACTTTTCCTTATGGCTGAGTTTCAGATTTACTATGAGGCCATTGTCAAGGTCTTCTTTGTATTTTTATATGAAATACAAACTCCCCGTATTGCTTTCTAACTTCCATATCACTTGATCAAATTAATTGGTCAGAATGATTCCTTTTCTTTTTTAAGTTTAGTTATTTATTTTGAGGAAGAGCACGAGCAAGGGAGAGGAGAGGCAGAGAGAGAGAGAGAATCCCTTAGCATGGAGCCTGGGGCGGCCCTCAAACTCACAAAGTGTGCGGTCATGACCTGAGCTGAAACCGAGAATCGGACACTTAACCAACTGAGCCACCCAGAATGATTTCTTAATAAAATAAAATTTTTTTAAAAAACCTTTAACCCTTCCCAAAACGAGCAAAATGTTGGCAAAATATTTATAGCAAAACTTAGATTGGCCACTTGAATCATGGCTATAAAACTGTTTGGTGTATGAATGTCTGGAGCATTTCACTTCTCTTAAGCTTCAATTAGCCTTTCAAACCCCATGTAGAATTCTCAGACAGGGATAATATCACAAGGGCATCTTAACATTGCTACCTTTTTAAAATATGCTCACCTGAATACCAGGTTGTGTTGATTTGTTTTTCCTGACAGGCAAATCATTTAAAGTCTATCTGTCCATTGAACATGTGTTTATTGAGCCCAGGCAGTGGGCTCTGGGCTACAGCAATGGTGAACAATATAAATATTAATGTAAATAGGAGTCCCTGCCCTCAGAGAGCTTACATGCCAGTGGGCGGAGACAAACAGTATGCAAGTTTACCGTGTTTTAGGTGGCAATAAGTGTGACTGAGAAAAATCAAGCAGAGGTGGAGACAGTGGGAGCATAGGGGTGGGAGAGTAGGTTTTATAATTGGCTGTCAAAGAAGGCCTTTCTCTGAAGGGAACTTTGGGAAGGACATGAAGAAAGCAAGGGACCAAGTCGTGCTTGTTTATGAGGGAGGAAAACCAGCGTGCCTGGAAGAGCAGGAGCAGGAGGTGGGGCAAGGAGGCACGATTCATTCACACCGGGCAGCGGTAAGGACTTAGAATTTAAATTTTAAAGTGTGGTGCCAAGACGTCACTGGGTTTAAAACAAGACCATCTCTTGTTAAGATGGGGACATTGTTCTCTCAGCAAAGTGTTGAAGATCATCCTGTGAAAACAAAATTCCTCAGAGGGGAGAGAGTGGCCAATACTGGGTTAGTCTCATGAGCACCTGTAGCTACTTTTCTGAAGCTACTTCTTGGCCTTCAGGCTTCACTGTAAGAGTGAATTTCATTATTCTCAATGTCTTTCAATAGGATGGCGATAGCGTGATGGTTCTTCCAACCATCCCTGAAGATGAAGCCAAAAAAATTTTCCCTAAAGGAGTCTTCACCAAAGAGCTCCCGTCTGGCAAGAAGTACCTCCGTTACACGCCCCAGCCGTAGTCCCTCCAGGAGGTGGTTAGCACAGTGAGCCAGGGGGCGCCGGCTGCCAGTCATGTTCTCCTGCACCTGTTCCATAACAACATCCTGGTGTGATCACAGCCAAGGCCTTTAGGTTGCTATACTACTGGCTTATTAAACAAAATGGCACTAAAAATTTCTTGGGATCCTTTCCTCTGTGCCTTCACCAGCATTCTGTTCTGTTCCTGCACCGTAGCACTCTCTGCTGTCTCTGAAATGTAGTCTGTATGTGAGATTCAAGTCTTGGATGTCTACAGGATGTGGGGTCGATGAGGTAGTGTCAGTTGATGGTGGAGAAAGTCTGTTCTGCTCCATCATAGAATGACTGTCAGGTTTTCAGCTGTTCCAATCAAATCCAGAACTTGACGTTCAAATTCCCCTGTAGATACGAGCATATAACCCAAAAACCTGTAGAGATCCAGAAATTCTCCACTCTTCAGGGTTTTGATCGCAGCGGGGGCAACAAACTTTTGAATTCTATACTTTTTCAGTAGATAACTGGAGTGGGATGAGCGGGGGAGGAATCTTCAAATATTTTGCTATAACGAAAATTTTTCGAGAAATTTCTATTAAAAAAGAGAGGCTATAGAAGAGGCTCCACTTGCCTGCCTGCCAGGGAGGTGGACCAGGAGGTGTGAGCGATGCGACAGTGCCATGTGCCTTTCATGCAGAGTATTTCCATATGTCTGTCTGCTCTACACTGATGGGCGCGAGCAAGAGCACAACTTGGGAAGAAAGGAGGAAATGATTGAAAATGTTTTGTTATAGAACTATTCTTGCAGTGAGGGGATGGGGCTGTTCTCTGAGTTTTGCTTTTTGGGGATCAGCAAATAAATTCTTTGTTAAAACTGGATCAGAGAATTCTGTTGTCACGTTTTGAAGTACTAGTTTAGACTCCTGACCCGAAGGGCAGAGCTTCGCTCGCTAGGATCGGCATCAGTACTTTTCTCCAAAGGCAGATACGTGAAATTTCATGTGACGAAAGTGGAGGAGCAGCTGACGAACAAGGAGATTTCACCACATCTCTTGGCCCACTTCGCTCCTTCCTGTTACTTCCCTGGGTCCTTGGGTTTGTGACCCCCCCTGCTGTAAAGAGCTCTCCTAACATATTATTTTAATTGGATTTACAAGGCTTAAGAATATGAATCTTGAGGAGAGTAGTACACCTGTGCGTTTCTGGAAAGAATACTAACTACTGTGAACTGATGGTCTCTCAGACTTTTGTTAGGCTGTGCTGATAAGTCCTGGGTTTAGAAAGAAGTGTCCCATACCTAGTATATTCCCTTGCATGTAGCCCTCCATATTTTTTTATTGAGTAGAATAATGTAAAACATGATGCCTGGTGCCATATGGTAGATGAGTCATTAAGTCTTTAGTTTCCTTGAATTTTCCACATGTAAAATTTGAGTGACACCAAGAAGGTTGGGAAGGTAGTGAAAATTTCAAGTTACCCAATATCCTGAGGAGTCCTGGTCTGAAAGACCCAAGAGGAATGTGTCTTGCTCTTACCTCTTCGAGTCACAATATACTTTGCCCTTAAAGAACCAATACCTGGTCCTCTTATAGGATATCTCCTAACTAGTCCTTGGATCTTCCGTCTCCTGTCACCTTTCCAACTATTCAGTTCCTTGCTGCTCTCTTTTCTTCCTTTGGCTATTTGATGCCTCTTGTCCTTGTCTCTTGGAGTCTGGCTTCAACTTTCTTTCATGGTGACAATCCAGCATCTAAATCTCCAACGTTAATTTTTCAGTTATTCAACACTTGAGTGTTGATCTTTATTGGCGGATGGAACGTGTGCCATTGGATTTGCAAATTCAAAATCAAATTCATCAACTTCCCCCAATAAATGTATTGCTCCCCTCATCACTCAGGCACCCAAACCCTGGTGTTTTTTTGGCCATCTCTACTCTGTCCACATATATGATGTCAATACAAAGATGCTGAAAAGGTTCAAAGAAAAGGCAGCCAGGTATCCCCAAATGGATTTCTGGCTCTGTCACCATGAAGCCATGAGACTTTGTGAAAAGATTCTTTTCCAGATGTAAAATGTGACATAATACGCATTTCCCGGGTTGAAGTGATCCTAAGTACATCTTCAGTGCCCTAGTGGGCATGGAGAATAGAGTTCCCATCAAGAGTTGCTGCTCTCAATTTTCATGGAAGAACAGAATAAATTGCATTATGTGTTCAAGATTTATTAATTGAAAGTGAATTCACATTTGACAATTGTGATTATGAGAGAAGCATGAGAAGTCCATGGGACTGCCTTCTCAGTCTTCTAAGATTCTCACAGTGGTAAATCTGTGGCCCCCTGTGTGGTCTTGCCACAAGTCTGATCTCGCCTCTCACCTCCACCCTAAGTGTAGGGATCTGCGTTGAGATACTCAGCAAAGGGGCAGGGAGCCAGAATGGCTGTGTCATTTACTCCCATTTGGCTCCACCCCTTTGGGGCAATGCGAATTGAGGAAATACAACTTTAATTTTATTTTTTTTTTAACTTTTTATTTTTGAGAGACACAGAGAGAGACAGAGCATGAATGGGGGAGGAGCAGAGAGAGGGAGACACAGAATCCGAAACAGTCTCCAGGCTCTGAGCTGTCAGCACAGAGCCCGATGCGGGGCTCAAACCCACAAACTGAGATCATGACCTGAGCTGAAGTTGAACACTTAACCAACTGAGCCACCCGGGCGCCCCTGACAACTTTAATTTTAGCTTAAAGGGTGTATTAACTGGCCAAAAGGTCATTACCACTTTTCTTGGCAGTAACTGGTTTGGAAATGGGCACGTGATTCAATTCTTGACAATGAGCCACAAACAGGATCATTGGAGTTTCTAGAAGAATTCTATCCTGACAGCAATTGGAGACCTTTTTTTTCCCTTTTTGTCTCACACAAAACATGATTGTTGCTAGCAGCCATCTGACTACCTGTGCACAGGGAACCACAGAATGAGGCTGGTCAACAGCAAAGTGGAGAGAAAAAAAATCTGATCATCATCTTCACTGAGTCCATCAACCATGAACCCATCTTACCTCTTGACTGACACTACATAAAATAATACATGTCCTTAGGACATAAGCCTTTTTGAGTTGGGTTTAGGCCAAACGCATGCTAACTGATGTATGTGGGAGGAATTATGTCCTAGTTGCATCAGATATGCTAATGAGCCTCTAAGCAAGACTGTAGAGCAAAGTATCTCAAGTTTCAAATGCACTAAATCCCACAGGAGTGTGAAAATGCAGAGCCCAGGGGCCTACCCCCAGGGACTGACTGCAGGTGGCCAGCTGGTGTTCATTTGTAACAAGCCATGTGACTGGCGCAGAGCACAGCAGGTACTGCCCTTAACCCAGTATCCACTTACCCCTTACTTTTCACTAAAACCACCCAGATCATTATTAAGGGTGGCAGAGTGAGATGCCAGCCAAAAATTCATCTTAAGGTGAGAGGTTTAGGCACATGACCGTGCTGGCCTGGGATGAGGTCCATTCCTGACTCAAAGGCAAAACCTCGCAAAGAGAAAGCTCCTTGCCCTCCTGGAAAGCAAATAGGATGCCTGGAGGTACAGATGTCACTTTGCCACCCTGGGGATAAGGCACAGGCCGAGAATGAGGAGGCTGCAGCCTAGTCCGTGATAACTTACTTCCTCAACCAGCTGCACCCATCCCTTTCTGCCTATTTCTAGATGTTTTGTTACTATAAGAAAAATGAAGCCTTTAATTAGACTAAGTCACAGGGATGGAAGGTATAGTACAGGGAATATCGTCCATGGCGTTAGAGTAGCATCGTGTGGTGACAGATGGTAGCTATGCTTGTGGTGAGCACGGCATGACGTCTACACTTGTCCATGTTGTGCCCCTGAAACTAATGTAACCATAGTGCATCAACTGTAATCAAAAAGAGAAAAAAATGAAGCCTGTGGTTCAGTCACGGTGGCCGGGTTCCTACGTGTGCAGCCACATCCAGTATTTGCTGACACTCAGGTGATCCGCAGTCCACGCTGAAATACTGTCCTGTTATGGCAGGTGTCCAAAAGGTTCTAATAAATAGTTAGGCCTGACTTTTTGTCTTAACGTTTTCTTCTTATTCTTACCTCTCTTAGGGTTTTCCCTAGAGTAGAGCATCAAATATCCTTTCGAAATCTTGTTGAAATGAAAAGGCATAATGGATTCTAAATAATAAACAATCAGACCATAACATTCAACTTTATTTGACTTTTAAAAAGAAACTGAAAAGTGATATCAAAGAGTATTATGCAATGCAAGACTATTAACCTCTCCTAAACTTTGCTTTCAGCAACTAAGGTTAGAGAACATAGTTCCATTTTTCAACATATACTAAATTGGGGAGGGAGGGAATAACTTTTCACTGGAAAATGTTAGGGGGTCATTAACAGCAAATCAAATCATATAAGTTGTATGCTTCAGTCAGTAATATATTAAGTGTACAATGCTTCTGATTACTTGAATTCTCATAAATGGCTCTATTTGGTTTCATTTGGTAGGCCATGAATTATATTATCATCCTGAAGAATTTTGAACATCTCAAGTATAATGCAACTGCTTAAAGTTAGAGCTTTTCCAGCAGCTCAATTGCTTGTGAAATAAATACAGCAGTATTTATTAGCCATTTCAGCAACTTCTGAGTAACCTCCTTGCCAGGTGATCCTTCAGCACGTGAGCCAGGATATTAGCTCAGTCTTTTACCTGACTCCACATATCACCTTAGCACCATTAGTATTCCTTTTTAAAATAGGGTCCAGTTTCCAACTATAAAGGAAAGTCAAAAGCAAAATATTAGACTATGAGCATTTCAGGAAAAAACATGAACTATCAAAATGCAATCAGAAAACTTAACTGAAAATTCACATTTTATTATCTGGAACGTTCCCTCTAAAAGATCTTACGTATTAAGGGCTTTGAGAGATCAGTTACGAGTAAATACATATGCATCTCTGTGCTATCAAGCATCACCTTGGAAAGAGATACTACATTATTCACTAAGAGTAGTCAAACAAAGGTGCACTTCAGGAAAAGAGAAATGTCAGGAGAGTTGAATTCCGGGTAACTCTGTGACTGATTCCCAGGTAACCGGAAACTTTGTCCCTAAATCACAAGGAGAAACTTTTTAAAATAATGGGGCCTGGAAAAGAACAGTGAAAATGAGGAGTCAATGAAGCCAATTACTTGACCCCCCATTAGGTTTCCCATTTGTGAAACAGGGTCCTTTCCCATTTGTGAAAGAGGGTCCTTTCCCATTTAGGAAGGCTGCCTAAAAAGAACTGAGTTGCTCTCTTTAAAGGAACCACTAATCACACATTCGGTCAATGCAACTTTCCTTCCCCCAACAAACACTCTGCACACCACTCTGACGGTCATAAATGACAGTGCAGGCCCCGAATTTCTGTTAAAAGGGTCTTAGGAGGACTCCTTGGTTGGAGATGTGGTGGCCCAAGGGTCTTCTCTTGAAGCCGCGCTTACACAGCATACCATTTTCCCTTGGAAAACGTATTTACGTGGGGTGACTTCGCAGCTGGGAGACAGAGGGTGCTGGAGGCCGCTGAAGCCCATCCTTGGCCCCATTCGCTGCTCCCTGGCCCACCTCTGCATTCACCTAGTGCCCCGTCGCCCTGTCAGAACAACATTCTCCTCTACTGTGCAGGGGGCTTGGGCCCAGACGACCTCTGTTAGGGGCCCTGACAGCGACTCCTTGAGTAACTAGGCCTACAAACAGGTCCCCCACTCCCCAGACTTCCCTCCACTCTGTCCTGGCCTGATGTGACCAGCCCTCCCCCCTCCCATTCCAGACATGGACTTCTCAAAATTTTCCAAATTATCCCTGATTGCTGAGGAGAGTAGGAAAAGATGTCAGGGCAAAACCTGAGTGACCCTCCATAATAAAATGGCCTGAAGTCTTCTATTTTATCTTAAAAATTCATGCAAATTTGTCATCCTACTCCATGTGTGTTTTAATATAAAACATTTTAAAGAATCTAATGGTTAAATGAGTTTCCTCTGTTTAAAAGAGCACCAAGTAAAACTGATACTCTAGGAAGATGCCCTGGATCAGCCTGTGGCTGCACATCCCCCAGGCACAGCACCCACATCCTCAGGGAATACACACTCCACACGGAGAGGCACAGGCCTGTGGATGCTAACATCTAGTTTGTGCGCATGGCATGACCCTCCCCATCCTTAACCCGTAGATCCCTACTACTGAGCTACTGGGAAGGAGGTGCACAGGGGGGAAACTGAGCCAGAGGGTGGGGGCAGCCCAGGGCAAAATCACATCTTCCAGAAACATTCTATCATTTTCATCTTTAAATAATTCAGGTGAGGGACACCTGGGTGGCTCAGTCGGTGAAGTGCCCGACTTTGGCTCAGGTCATGATCTCACAGTTTGTGTGTTCAAACCCTGTGCTGACAGCTCGGAGCCTGGAGCCTGCTTCGGTTTCTGTGCCTCCTTCACTCTCTGTCCCTCCCCCGCTTGCGCTCTCTCTCTCTCTCTCTCTCTCGCTCTCTCTCTCTCAAAAATGAATAAACATTCAGGGGCGCCTGGGTGGCTCAGTCGGCTGAGTGTCCGACTTTGGCTCAGGTCGTGATCTCGCGGTTCATGGGTTTGAGCCCCGCATCGGGCTCTGGGCTGACAGCTCAGAGCCTGGATCCTGCTTCGGATTCTTTGTCTCCCTCTCTCTCTGTCCCTCCCTGCTCACGTTCTGTCTCTCCCTCTCTCTCAAAAATAAATAAATATAAAAATTAAAAAAATTTTTTTAAATGAATAAACATTCAAAAAATATTTTTAATAATCCAGATGAGTTTTATCCCAATTTTTCTAAATTAATGAGCTGCTACTATGAATCTCTTTTCTTACCACCTACATTTTGCTACTTGACTTCACAATTGATTCCAGCTATGTGGCTTAATATTCACAGTAAGACAAAATCTAATCCATGTGTCAAGTTTCTTACCTCCTTTTTTCTCTTCCAATTATATTCTCTGTGGGTTGTTTGAAGACCAGTGTTGACTGAACCAATCCAAATACATGCATCAGACAGAAAAACTAAATTAGGAATTTAAGAGTAAAGGTAGCAGAAGAATATTCTGAAATGTCAATTTGCTTTCTCTCAGTAGGTCTCCCTTCCCCCCCTTTCATATGAGCTCTTTACTTTCTTCCCTTTCTTCCCTCAAGGGCGTTTGCTCTTAGGGTCCCCAGAACCTAATGGAAGGGCCGACAAACTCAAATGAGAACAGGGAGGTCACATAAAAGAGGAAGCAGGCCATACCTAAGACAAGAGGGTGAGGTGTGGACTGTGGCAAACTGCACATTATCTGCTTCCCCCACAACCAGCTCTGAATGTTGCTACATACAGGAACGAGGCCCAAGCGTTAGCAGACTTTCTGAGTTTTTCAGGAAAAGCTCAAAATCTGGATTTTTTTTATGTGAAATTTGTCGATGTTCATCTTTTGCAACTTATTCTAGATTTTTAAAAATTTTTTTTAACATTTATTCATTTTTGAGAGTGAGACAGAGTGTGAGGGGGGCAGGGGCAGAGAGAGTGGGAGACACAGAACCAGAAGCAGGCTCCAAGCTCCAAGCTGTCAGCACAGAGCCCGGCGAGGGGCTCAAACTCATGTACCACGAGATCATGACCCGAGCTGAAGTCAGATGCCCAACCGACGTAGCTACCCAGGCACCCCTGCAACTTATTTTAAATTTTTAAAAGAAAACATATATGTGGGCCCAATCCAGTGCACTGACCTACCATTTATGATTCTCGTTCCAAATTCATCGGGAAATAAAGCATGATATATTACCCTCGGTCTAAAAGTGATTGCAGAGAGCCCGAAGAAAGAGAGAGGCCTACAGGCCCAGGAACAGAGGAGGACCTGTACCCTGCTTCTGGCAGTGCTAAGATCTCTGACTCAAAAGCCCTCGGGGTGCCCCAAGGGGGCTGACGCTAGGCTCTGAGCTCCAAAGCCTAGACCCCAGTGCCCCAAGAGTGCTGTGAAAGGCAAACCGAAGACACTGTGAGGGCTAGGGGTAACGACTATCTCAGTGTTAAGCCAGCTTGGACAGGAGAGCTGGGAACACAGAGAACTCCCCCAAATCAAGTGCTGCACGTGACCCAGAACAGGGCCTAGAAAGTAAGCTACAAGAATGCCTGAGGTTGAATTTGCTGCTAGGGCAGAAGTGGAATCACTTATTGAATGTCTGTCTCTCCTCCTCACAAGGGCAGACACCTGGTTTGGCTTGCTCACCGCCTAGCGCTTGGCACAGTGCCCAGCACACGATGGGGCTGCGTCTTACAAGAATCATGCAAATGAGAAATGAGGTATAAAATATTAATAAAATGCACTTTCTGCACGCAGTTTGAAATCATGTAAGCCCCTCCCCCCGAAGTAACAATTCGTGAAGAACTGCATAACCTCTAAGCTAGCAGATCATGCGGGTCAGAAACACCAGGATGGTGCCAATTAGAGAGGCATATTAAGGCTGCCTGGTTCCGAGCTCGGGCAGTTGGGGAAATGAAAACACTGGGCTTGGCAAGGCAGGGATGCCGAGCACTACGTGAAAGATTTCAGCGCATTTTCTCTAGAGCAAGGCCTTGCTACCTCATCTGCTCAGTAATATTGCTTAGCACCGTGATACATGCAGCGGGGCACTAATACACGTTTAGCGATTGTAATTAGGTTGTAACTATGGAAGCGCACCTCAAGCAAGACAGCTGAGTTGTGGCTGCGACTGGTTTGGAGTAGTCAAAGAGCCTGGTTCAGGTTCCATATTCCCCTTGATTGTTGGGAACACACCAGCTCTCCACCCCTGGACGCACTGTGAGAAAGTCTATGCCCGCCCCATTCCTGCTTTACCCCCAGCAGCACGGTGGGTCTCCAGGCCGCCAGGACGGGAACAGAGTACCACACAGAAGCTGCTCTACACCAGCTGTGAAGGAAGGGATGGGAGAGAGAAAGCCTACCTCAGCGTCTGGAGGACTCAGGTGGCCTCCCAGAAGTAACATGGAGGCCAGGGTGGGCCCAAGGATGGAGACTGGTGATAAACCCACGCAATACCCTCAGATCATTTTCTTAGAATTAGATGAATGTTTCCTGGTTTTCGTATCACGGAAAGGGCTACTCCTTACCCATGACTTTGGAGTCATTGGTATTTTTGGCAGGCTTGGATGCTTGGATAACCAGCAGCTTGCTTAAATCTGAAGTTCCCTGAATCTAAGGAAGAAAAGAAGTTAGTCAAAAGAGCAGACTTTGATCTCTAAGCTGGCTGCTTCCTAACCTTTTCAAAGAATATAAGAAATAAGCCAAAACTCAGAACTGGGCTTCAACCCTAAGCTCTCTTTTTCATTTCAAATCCCTTCTAACATGGTTTCATGAAGTCTTGGCCCAGAAAATTACCTTTTGCACATTTACAATTATCAGGAAGGAACTTTCCACACCTTACTTGTAACCAGACTGGAAATTCTGTTTGGGAAAACAGGGAAACCCCCAACATACACTCAATTTACTTTTATCCCTACATGGATGTCCAAGGGCTCAGGGCCCTGCCGTCCCAGACAGCAGGACTGTCTTCTTTTCTCAGAACTTTTGCCCTGTGTGTCCTCCAAAATTTGCCCTCCCAGAAGGCAAGTAGGGTGCAAGTAACAATTATAACTATCATTTCTAGATACCAGGTCCCCTCTCCCTGGATCCTCACAAGAACCTTAGGAGATGGCCTAAGGTTATCCTAACTTCACGAATAGGAAACTGAGGGTCAGAAGGCAGGTCACCTATGGCTCCCACACTGGTGGGCATAAGGGCCAGGCTTTCCACCCAAGTATGCCTGATCCCAAACAGCTCCTGCTGTTCCCTGCCTCAAAGCTAAAGCGATTTTCATTTTCTATTAGAAAAGCATTTAAATTACCATCATCCTCGGAATTGCTGAGAGGTACAAAATAATAATGTTGTGAAAGGGACGAATGCACTTTTTAGGAGGTTTACCAACTTTTCCAAGACAGAAATTTTTCATTTAGTTAACAACCTCTCATTTAATAAATGAACCGGCAGAAAGGGTCTCTCCTCAAGAGGAGAAACGTCCTACCCAATTAAGGACAGGTCAGCTCTTCTCACTCCCTCTTCCTCCTCCCCGCTCCTGTGCTCCACCTTCCTGCCACCCCATCCTATCACACCCTTGGTGTTCACACTCTTCTCCCTCACAGATCCATGGAATGGTGATATCCAGGGCCCACTGTCAAGGTATGCTCACAGCCCCTCACGTGGCAACAAAGTGATGTGGCCCCTACTCAACTTTCTTCTTACTAACCAGTGCAGACCCCTTCAGAGCCACACTAGCATATGGTGTCATTTCCTCGGTGTGAACTAAGGAAAAATGTCTCCCATCCTTTGGGAAGTACAACCCTACTCCAGGGCAAATGGCTTGGCAAGCAGAGAGTAGGCAGATTCCAGCTCTCGATTCCCCCTTGGGCACACTCTTGTGTAGGGCCCAACCCTCACAACTGTACATGGGAAGCCCTCAGCATGCTCTGTTTTGTTAAGGGCGGTAAGAACTACAGGTTAAATTTCTTTTTAGGGTGGTCAGTTGAGTTTTAAAGTCACTTATGGGGCACCATGGAAAGCAAATGACTCTTTAGAAATAACGGTCCTTACCTGCTCACAGGTTTTAGGCAAAATGCAAGGTGCAAGATATTGTACCTCTGTCTTAGTATCAATCA
Source organism: Panthera uncia (assembly GCF_023721935.1). Taxonomy (NCBI): domain Eukaryota; kingdom Metazoa; phylum Chordata; class Mammalia; order Carnivora; family Felidae; genus Panthera; species Panthera uncia. The sequence goes on from NC_064813.1 coordinate 15,196,567, forward strand.
CACTGCCATACACAATAATAACGAATTTCATAGTCACATTATCGATGACCATTTCGTTATAGCTTGATAAAGTCTCCACATATGCCAGATTGGACGCCGCACACTTCTGAAACTCTAAGTTCTACAATAAAATGACATTTTTTCTATGAATCATACCAGATGACACATGGAATCAAGAAGAAAGCAAACTCACTGATTTACAGGCTTGTCAAAAGGCATATGGACCCTAAGACCAACAGAAATAATTTATTTAGAGTTCAGAATGGCCTCTGACAAGATTATAACTCAAGAGTTTTTACATCATTACTACTAGTGGCCCTGATTTACAGGCTGGCATGACCTCTCAATCAGCCTCAGCAGGGTGGTCAGCTATGCTTTGTGGATTCAGTTTTACCAAGCAGTAAGCAAACACCCCACTTAACAAGTGAACAAACAATAGCAAAAAGCTAAAACAAAACAAGGCAATATACTGAGTCTGAGTCATACTTCAAAGCTCAGAATTGTAGTCCTCAGAGCTGGAAGGGAGCTATTATGTATGGGCTGACTTGTGTCCCCCAAAAATTTGTATGTTAAAGTTCTGACCCCCGGTACATTAGAAGGTGACTTTGTTGGGGCACCTGGGTGGCTCAGTCACTTGAGCATCCGACTTCAGCTCAGGTCATGATCTCACAGTTCGTGAGTTCAAGCCCTGCATCAGGCTGTGTGCTGACAGCTCGGAGCCTGGAGCCTGTTTTGGATTCTGTCTCTCTCTCTCTCTCTCTCTCTCTCTCTCTCTCTCTCTGTGCCCCTCCCTGGCTTTCACTGTCTCTCTCTCTCAAAAATAAATAAACATTAAAAAATTTTTTTAAATAAATAAAGAATGTGACTTCATTTGGAAATAGGGTCATTGCAGATATAATTGTTTAAGTTCACATGAGGTCATACTGGAGTAGGATGAACAACTAATTCAATATGGCTGATGTCCTTAGGGAGATTTGGGAGCTCCTGGCTGGCTTAGTCAACAGAGCATTCAGCTTTTGATGTCAGGGTCTTGAGTTCAAATCCCACTCTGGTTATAAAGCTTACTTTAAAAAAAAAAAAAAAAGGCCAGGGGGAGATTTAGACACAGGTACACATACAGGGGGACTCCATGTGGGATGAAGACCGCCATCCCCAAGTCAAGGAGGAGGCCTAGACTAGATTCTCCCTCCCTCATACCTCTTAGTAGGAATCAACCCTGCCAACGCCTCGATTTCAGATTTCTCCGCAAGTACTATGAGACAATACATTTCTGTTGTTTAAGCCCCCCAGGTTGTGGTACTTTGTGACAGCAGCCCCAGCAAACTAGTACACCTGCTTAGAGGTCAGTCCCATGGTAGGAATCCCCTGGACAGTGCCCTCACTCCGTGCACAGCTATGTGACCCTTCCCTCAGACCTTGGTCCCTAATGGGCAGACTGAACACTTAACTGCTGAGAGCAGCAGCTCACCTGGGGCATGAAAAGCATAAGAAAATTAGAAAATATCCAAAATTTTACAAGGAGAAAATCTTTAAAAAATAAGCTTTTTGGTTTTTTTTAATGTTTGGTTTTTTTTTAAGTTTATTTATTTTGAGAGACAGAGAGTGTGAGCAGGGAAGGGGCAGAGAGAGAGAGAGAGAGAGAGAATCCCAAGCAGGTTTCACACTGTCAGTGCAGAGCCCAATGCGGAAGTTTGAAGCCACGAACTGTGAGATCATGATCTGAGCCAAGATCAAGCGTTGGATGCTTAACCACCTGAGTCACCCAAGCTCCTTATTTTGGCTGTTAAATGCATGTAAATTTTGAGTTCTATGATTTAGAGGAGGGTTTGCAGCATAAGCTTATCAGTGTTTCTAAACCTCTTTATATAGGTTCTAAAAGTCTTAATTGGCTAGTTCTTTGATGGGAAAAGACTAGAAGGAGATAAGCCAAAGTGTTAGATAGAGATTCTCTGGGGGAGTAAAATCAGGCTAGAAAGTTATTACTATTTTCTTATGTTTTGTATTTGTATTTTCTAATTTAGATAATAAATATGCATGGCTTTCAAATTGTTTTCTTAAAAAATGAAAGGAGGGGCACCTGGGTAGCTCAGTCGGTTAAGGGTCCGACTTCAGCTCAGGTCATGATCTCACAGTCCATGATTTCAAGCTCCGCATTGGGCTCTGTGCTGACACCTCGGAGTCTGGATCCTGCTTCAGATTCTGTCTCCCTCTCTCTCTGCCCCTCCCCCGCTCATGCTCTGTTTCTCTCTCTCAAAAATACATAAACATTAAAAACAAATGAAAGGACATTCACCTTATTATTGAGTCAGATCTGACTCTGTACGCTTTCAACCTATTGGTCTTAATTCTCTCCTCTGGAGTTTCATACTAGACCCTAAATGTGTCCACCTTCTCATGAAGAGGCAAAGCAAAAGGAAAGGAGAAGAATCTAAATCTTTTTGCCCTTCCACTAAAATTTTTCTGAAAATTATTGCCACATAGTAAAGAAACATGACTTCCTTAGCATGACATGCTAATTTTTAAAGAATTTTTTAGAGTGGTTTTAGGTTCACAGCAAAACTGAGAGACAGGTATAAAGATTTCACATATACTCCAGCCTCCACATGTGTATAATTTCCCCCACTATCAATATCCGGCACCAGAGTGGTACATTTATTACCACTGATGAACCTACACTGACACATCATAATCAGCCAAAGTCCATAGTTTTACTTTAGGGTTCACTCTTGGTGTTGTAAATTTTATGCATAAATGTGTAATGACATGTATCCATTGTGACAGTATCATGCAGAGTGGTTTCACTGTCCTAACATCCTCTATTTATTCGTCCTGCCCCAACTCCTAGCAACCACTGATCTCTTTATTGTGTCCGTAGTTTTGCCTTTTCCAGAATGTCCTACAATTGGAATCGCACAGTGTGTAACCTTTTCTGGTGGCCTCTTTCACTTGGTAATATGCGTCTAGGTTTTTTTTCCATGGCTTTTCACAGCTTGACAGTTCATTTCCTTTTAAAAATGTTTTAAAAATCTTTTAATGTTTATTTTATATCTTGAGAGAGACAGACAGACAGACAGAGAGACAGACAGACAGAGAGAGACAGAGTACAAGCAGGGGAGGCACAGAGATAGAGGGAGTCACAGAATCCGAAGCAGGCTCCAGGCTCTGAGCTGTCAGCACACAGCCTGACACGGGGCTTGAACCCACGAACCGTGAGATTATGACCTGAGCTGAAGTTGGACACTCAACCAACTGAGCCACCCAGGCGCCCCAAGTTCATTCCTTTTTAGCACTGAATAATATTCCATTGTCTGGATGTGCCACAGAGGAATGAATTTATCCATTCATCTACTAAAGGACATTTTTGTTGGTTGTTTCCAAGTTTTGGCAATTACGAATAAAATTGCTATAAATATATGTGTTCAGATTTCTGTGTGAACATAAGTTTTCAACTTCTTTGGGTAAATATCAAGGATACTGATTACTGGATCATATGGTAAGAGTATGTTCAGTTTTATAAGAAACCTCCAGACTGTCTTCCAAAGTAGCTGTACCATTTTGCATTCCTACCAGCAATGAATGAGAGTTCCTGTTGCCCTATATCCCCACCAGCGTTTGGGGCTCTCAGTGTTCCAAATGTTGGCCATTCTAATAGGTGCATAATGGAATCACAATGTTGCATTTTTCTGAGGATATATGATGTAGATAGAACGTGTTTATTTACCATCTGTATATCTTCTTTGGTGAGGGGTCTGTTAAGATCTTTGGCCCATTTTTTAATTGGGTTGTTTGTTTTCCTATTGTTGAGTTTTAAAAGTTATTTGTATATTTTAGGTAACAGTCCTGTATCAGATGTGTCTTTTGCAAATATATATTTTCTCCCACTCTGTGACTTGTCTTCTCATTCTTTTCAGACGTGCGAATCTTTTAACCCAACATTCATATCCAGTCTCATTTTACTGAGATGCAACAAACATTGTTGAACTCTGGTCTGTCACTTTCCCAGTTCCTAACTTATAATAGGGGCTCAAATAATTATTAAATAGGATATAAATATGGATTGTAAATTATGCCAATGCTATTACTTGTTGGAGAAAAAGTTCATAAAAGAGGCTCGGTCACCCCAATAAAGATTTTAAAAAGACAGTAGATTCATATTAACATAGGTAGAGGAGACTATAAGAAACACCACCCCAGGGATGCCTTGGTAGCTCAGTCGGTTAAGCATCCAGCTTCGGCTTGGGTCATGATCTCACAGTTCGTGGGTTCGAGCCCCACGTTGAGCTCTGTGCTGACAGCTCCGAGCCTGGAACCTGCTTCGGATTCTGTTGAGAAGAAAAGCTAATAAAAACAAGATAAAAGGGGCCAGCCAGATGTTGGAAGCTGGATACTCCCCTGCATACTTTTGGCTTCTGCAATCTTGTTTGCCTCCTGTGTCCATGAACTGCCCAGATAGCACCACTGGTAAGTGCCCCCTCCCCTTTGTCTTTTGTCTCTCAACCTGCTACCATCCCAGCCATAATAACAGGCTGATGCCAAGGTTCGGGGCTCAGCCTTTGGAGGTGACTCTGCTGGGCCAGGACCAGTGTGCAGTAAACAGTCTTTTCCTGATTCCCCAAGTGTGCGTGGCTTGTCTCTTCCTGGGCACCAAGTATTTGCTGTCACACTGTGTCTCCCTCTCTCTCTGCCCCTGTTCGTGCTCTATCTCTCAAAGTAAATAAACACTAAAAAAAATTTTTTTTTCAACGTTTTTTATTTATTTTTGGGACAGAGAGAGACAGAGCATGAACGGGGGAGGGGCAGAGAGAGAGGGAGACACAGAATCGGAAACAGTCTCCAGGCTCCGAGCCATCAGCCCAGAGCCTGACGCGGGGCTCGAACTCACGGACCGCGAGATCGTGACCTGGCTGAAGTCGGACGCTTAACCGACTGCGCCACCCAGGCGCCCCCAAAAAATTTTTTTTTTAAAAGAAAGAAACACTATGCCAATCAGTCCTCACACAGATCATTCAAAAAGCTGCATAGAACAAGCACCCAGTCCAAAGAGGAAACTCAATTAGCATCTACCTGGGTCTGAGTAGATTGGCTCATAATGCCGGGGATTTCGAGCTTGAAAGCAGAAGTCATTATGTTTCTGTATATTAGTGAAAAGGAACCATTATTTCCTCCAGAAAACTGCTATTCCTCTTGTATTCCCTATTGACAGAGTTTAGAGCAGTGTTCTCATCCCTGGATGCACATTCTAAACACCCGGGGGCTTTTTTAAAAATGCCAAAGTCTGAAAGCACACACAAAATATGAGTTCCTAGTTCTTGGGAATCTACCTATTTCATATTTGCTGAATCTGTTTTTTTAAGGCATGACTGCAGGTAGCCTGGAAAATCAGCTGTGACAAGAGAACTGAAGATCTGCAGGAAGTCAGAACAAGTGTGGTTAAAATTCTAGAATCTCATTTTAGAATATCAGATACAACCTTCCTTTCTGTCTCTGTCTCAAAAATATGATATGCATTTCGTAAAAAGTAAATAAAAGTCCATTCATATTTTAATCCCATAACTTACCTCATCAATGAGACTTGATTCAAAATACTGATAGGCAATACTGAGTGCAAGCTTTAGCCATATTTTATATTCCAAGGATGGCCAGAAGACATCAAAGCCTTCATACAAATCCTCCAGGGAGATAAAGCAGGCCTGAAACCACAAGATATCGAGCAGCAAGCTTGATTCACAACTAAATTATAAGGCCATCAGAAGACAAGGTGCCTATAGATTTAATCTTCACCTGACCCCTTAGAAAAACCATCAACTCTAGTAAAATTATGATACTCTGCCATTTAAAAGCATTGTACTGTGGAGAAATTGTTTGCTATATGTAAGATGATAAAATTTACAGTTCAATTAAAGCATACACTTAGTGATAAGCCAGGAAAATATATACCAGTCAATAGCTATGGTAAAGGATACAGCTCATGAGCCCAAGATTCAGGAAGTAAGCCACATAAACTTATCTATTTTACTGCCACAGTAGGTGAAGTGGGCTCAAAAGAGGACTCCTGCTGCCTCAATTTTGACCTCAGACTTATAGTTGGGTTGTTCTTTCCAGCTTGTCTCTTGGCTCAGGCTGAAGGCCTTGGGGACAAAGCATCCTTAGTTGGGAATGAAACTACCCCCTCAAACAATAGGAACTGCTCTGAGCCAGCAAGACCCCACCTGTGATTAACTCTAAGACAGTGATGGATTTGACCTTCACTGTCCACCTGCTCATACCCATCCACCTTTGCCCCACATTTTCCTTATATAAACCCGGAAGTATTTCAGCACATTGGAGATCATCTTTGAGCTGCTAATCCACTATCTTCCTGGTGTTGGCCTCACTGAAATAATTTTTTTTCTTGATTCACCATCCCTCATGTCTCTCTGCCTTTGGATTTTGTCAGCAGTGGGTGGTGGAACCTGACTTGGGGTCCCACTCTGGGTGCTCTTGTACCCCTGCATGTTGGCTATAGACTGATTCACAGGATTTGTTTCCAGAGGCCAACTGCTCCTTAAGAATTCAAGCTACATGGACTTCAGTGACTTCACTTCAACCTTGTGACTAAATTCATGCCTCCTGTCCTCTTCCAGAAACTAAATGGTATGAAACTGATAAAGCAACATTCCCTTCTGTCCCACGTACCCCTAAGACTCTGGACCCTGCCCCTCCCAAAGCTGAAGCTAAAGCAAAGGCTTTGAAGGCCAAGAAAGCAGTGCTGAAAGGCGTCCACAGTTATAAAAAAAAGATCTGCACGTCACCTACATTCCGACGGCCCAAGACACTGCATCTCTGAAGGCAGCCCAAATATCCTTGAAAGAGCGCCCCCAGAAGAAACAAGCTTGACCACTATGCCATCATCAAGTTCCCCCTGACTACCAAGTCAGCCATGAAGAAAATAGAAGACAACAACACTCTTGTGTTCATTGTGGATGTCAAGGCCAACAAGCACCAGATCAAACAGGCCGTGAAGAAGCTCTATGACATTGATGTGGCCAAGGTCAACACTCTGATCAGGCCCGATGGAGAAAAGAAAGCATATGTTCAACTGGCTCCTGACTATGATGCTTTGGATGTTGCCAACAAAATTGGGATCATCTAAACTGAGTCCAGCTGGCTAAATCTAAATATAAATTTTTTCAACATAAAAAAAAATAATAATAGTACATAAATAACAATAAAAAAAAACAATTAGGGGCACCCGGGTGGCTCAGTTAGTTAAGCAGCCAACTTTGGCTCAGGTTATGATCTCACGATTTGTGAGTTCAAGCCCCACATCGGGCTCTGTGCTGACAGCTCAGAACCTGGAGCCTGCTTTGGATTCTGTGTCTCCCTCTCTCTCTGCCCCTCCCCTGCTCGTGCTCTGTCTCTCTCTGGAAAATAAATAAACATTAAAAAATTAAAAGAAAAACAAGTATTCTTTAAAAATACTTCTTTCATAATGGTGGCCATTTATTGAGTGTCTATACATGCCATGCACTTAGACATTTTCCTAATCTTCATAACGTCAAAGCTAGACATAGTCTCTTTTAATAAACAAGGATACTAAGACACAAAGAGATTAAAATATCTCACTCCAGGTCCCACAGCCAGGATGTGAGACACTAAATCTTTCTCAGCTAGTCTACACTGCTTCACAATAGCTGGGTAGGTGGCTGCATAAGATAACGGAACCCAAAGGAAGAAAAGATTCTGGAATTCCTTATTTACTTCAGGAAGAATTAACTAATAGCCCACAATACAGACAGAACCAGTTTCTTACCTGTAAAATAGTTTCACAAATGGCAGTATATTCAATTTCACGCTTAAGCAGACAGCTCAGCTCTCCAATGATGTCTCCACTGGTACAGTATTCTGTAAACATGGTTTTGAACTCTCTATCAGACCTTAGGCTACTGTCTATTCCAAAGGTAGGAGGTGAGCTATGCAACTGCAAAGGAAAATACAAAATTAGAAACCTTTCACCAAACCAAGCCACAGGAGCTCCCACTGTTTCTTTCAATTATTAACAATGGAAGAAAAAGATTCTTTTTCTAAAATTAATTAATTAATTAAGTTTTTAATTTACACCCAAGTTAGTTAGCATATAGAGCAACAATGATTTCAGGAGTAGATTCCTTAATGCTCCTTACCCATTTAGCCCATCCCCCCTCCCACCACCCCTCCAGGAAGGAAAAGATTCTTTACTACACTTTCAGGTGTGAAAAAGGAATTAAGGTACCCCCCCAAAAAAATCACAATTTTCTTTCACATTTCAATTCTCCAAAGGAAGGATCGTTTCTAATCTTTATCTTCACAGATGACCCTATTTACAACTTTCTACTGACTGTTTACAACTTTCTACTGACTTACACCTTCCTTCTATAAAAATCCCACCAAAAGTAGTGATTGCTGTCTGCAACTAACTCAACCAGCCATTTCGAGTCTATTAGAAATTCTTATTATAATGAGCTAGTGCCTCTGGTGGAAGAAGACTAAATCAGACAGCATGAATTAACATGCCTCCAAATCAAGCCATGATTTCAGCACAACCTAGTCGCCCTTTCAAATGGTTAGTAATTTCCATGGGACATCAACAGAACAAGTTTTTAGGGAGAATACAGACAGGGTGACTGAGTCACTTTAAGAAAAGAACTGATAGGCATGGGTGGGGGAAATAAAAAAGCTATCAGATTTCAGGAGGAAGCTGCAGGAACCGACCAGAAGGATTACAGAATTTTCCAGAAAGTTGAGCTGTGCACATCAAAGAGGAAGGCTATTGTTCAGGACACAGGAAACAGGGAATGGAGGGTCACTGAAGAAGTTGCTAGGAAAATGCCCCCTCCGCCAGTAATCACCATTCAAACTTTTAGAGGCATTCATGCTTCCAAAGGACTTTGACATTTTTCTAATTTAATTTTGAATGCAATTCAAAGGCTCTTTGAGCAGTGAACCCTATCTCGGCTTTTTACCAACCAAGAAAAGAAGATAACATCTATAGGCAGAATTTAAAGACGTCCTTCCAAGATTCCTGTCTCTTTGTTATTCAAGCAAACATTGATCTAGGTAGCGCTTGGGAAGGGACTTTGCAGAAGGAACAAAGGTTACTAATCAGCAGACTCTAAAGAGAAAATTCTGGATTATGCTGCTGGGTCAACGTAATCACACAAGCCCTCAAAAGTAGAAAAGGAAGTAGAGTCAATCAGAGAGATGCAGCATCAAGAGAGGGATTGGCTGCACCTCAGCTCTAAGATGGGGGGGGCTGCGTGCAAAGATGGAAGGGAGGTGTGGGGGCTGGAGGTGGATTCCGGCTGATAGTCTGCAAAGAAGCAGGGACGTCTGTCCTCTAGCCATAAGGAACTGGATTCTACCAACAACCTCAATGAATCTGGAAATTGATTCTGCCCTCAGAGTTTCCAGAAGGGAACACTGCCCTACTGACCCTTTGATATTGGCCTTGTGAGATTCAAGCAGAGAAAGCAACTAAGCCCATAGGACTTCTGAACTATGAGATAATCTAAACTGCTAAATTTGTCCTGAGTTGCTATGGCATCGATTAAACACTAATAACATCTCCAGCCCAAATATTGTTGGACTTATACTTTAAGAAGACCTAACTAGCCCAGTCATTGCAGGAAAATTCCTCAAAGGAAAATGTACGTTGCAGCTTTTAAGTGTTTGATTCGACATACTTAATAAATACAGGTAGCAGTGTACTTTTGCTATGATTCTAATAGGAACATGACACATCTACTGGAAGCAGAATAGAATAATGGCTAAGGACATTACTGAGGCCAACTCTATGGGTTCAAAGCCTTTCTCGACCTGTTACTATGTGCCATTGCAGGGGCAAGCAAATTAATTCTCTGTACATCAGCTTTTTTCTATGGAAAAAAAAGGTTATTATAAGGATTAATTGCATAGTATATTGCCATTTTGACCACCCTTTAAAAAATTACAACTAACTTCTTCCTCTCTCAATCACCTCTAACATACTGTATATCTAACGGCTTATTTTGTTCATTATCCCATCCCCTTCTATGCCTCTACTAGAAAGTAAACTCTAAGAAGGCATGGATTTCTGTCTGTGTTGTCAATTCTGTGCCTAGAATGAATAGTGCCACTGTGTGGTGGTAATGAGGTAAATATTTGTTGAATGAATGAATGAATGAATGAAAAGTGCCAGACATTTAATAAGGGCTATATGTGTTAGTTAGTATTATAATATACTTATCATAACAGTTTATTTCCATGATCAGTTTTGATATTTTTAAGGTCTGAAATACCCCTTCCAAAAATAGAGAGCCAGATATAGTATGTGTATTATACTAAGGGTTTGTCACTTGTCACCATCATTTGGGATCTAGGAATGATTTGGGCCATAAGCTGGGGCTCACCCATGTATTCAGCTACCAGCATTCAGATTCTAAAGAACTCTTGTCCCCCTCACTCTACTGACCTCTTTCTCTGGTCACCAAATGCCTCCTACTGGTCGGGTAAAAGTCATATTTTCAAACCTCATCCTATTTGACCTCAGTAAGGATCTGACATTGTGGTCCATCCCATCATTCTTGACTTTCATTTCCTTGAGATAACTCAACCACTCCAAGTTGTTTATCAGAACATCATGGAAAAGACTGCTTCCTCCCAGAATTGCCACGAGGAATAAGCAAAGACTATAAAAACATTTTGTTAAATGAGGAGCACCTTTCAGATGTTGGGTATTATCATTATCTCTCAGCTGTAGTGTTCACTCTGAGCAGAAATGGTTTCGTTTAGAAATTATGTTAAAAATATGAAACTTTCCTGGTTCCTAAATTTCTCCTTATGTTAAAATCATATATATTTCAAAGTACATTTTTAGTAAACAATGAATAGTCCCTTACAATTGCCATTCCTGAAATAATTAAGTAGATTCCTTGTGGCATTTCACCTTCTTTACAAATGACATCTCCATAGTCGAAGTAGGCAAGTTTGGCTCTTTCCTGAAAGAAAAATAAAAAAGGAGTCAACACAAAATTTCATAGCCTACTTTTCTAAATAGAAATAAGATGTTAAAGCTGAAATGGGTTTCAAGTAGAAAAAAAAAAAAAACTCCACAAATTGTATGCTTTGGTTTGTTAATGAATTATAATATGCTGACATGCCTCATCAATTTTATTTTAAAAGAAAGGAACAAGCAAGCAAATTGTAGACTTTGTGATTTGTACTGGGCACAGTGACTGATGGAAACATCCAACAAGTGCTCAGTTGAGTAGATGTTTATAATAAAGTGTGATACTTCTGATAAAGGAGACAGAAACAGGATGCTCTGGAAAAGTCCAGAAAGGCCACAGGACCCAGTATTGGGTGTCCAGGGAAGACTTTAAAGGGGAAAGAACAGCCAAGCTGAGGCCTGAAGGAAGGGTAACAGCCAGGATACAATGAGTTGAACCCCATTCAGGGCAGAGGATTCGGCATATGCAAAGACCCAGAAGCAAATAGAGTATCTACAGTTGGGGTAACTGTAGATTTGGTATTCTGTGGCCACAGCAGGGTGGGGTGGAGACAGGCTTCACTAGGCATAGTGCCTAGGGTTCCCAACACATTAGGGACTCATAACAGTATTTTCATTTATTTTAAAATCAGAAGGGAATAAAAAAACTTTTAGGTGGAAGAAAATGCTTTAATACTAGAACATTTAATACTAATATATTTATCTTTATACTAACACAGTCGTAAAGTATAATTTTTGTATTTTTATATGGGGGAAGAGGCCGACTAAGGCAAAAGTGCCAGGGCCCATGAAAAGTCATAACACAGCCCCAGTAGAGAAAGGACTGGAGAAGTGAGCCAAAGCCAGGTCTTGAAGAGTCTTGTAGGCACATTAAAGAGTTTGGGCTTTTCCCCAAAACCAGAAAGGAGCCATGGAAGGGTTTGTAACAGGGGAATTAGGGTGACAGATCTGCATTTTATAAAGATATATGGGAAACATATCTCGAAATCATTCATAGTGGTTATCTCTAAATGTGGGGTAAGGAGTGATGAGTTTTCACTTTTTACTTCATGCACTTCATGGATAACTTCATGATTTTTTTAAAAAGGTCACATAAAACCAATTAGCCAGCTTATGTATTATTCAGACCCTTATTTTCTACCATTGACTTCTGGCTTCTCTTTATAGACTATTAGGTTTCTAATTAACCACACTGGCTGGAGAATGAAAGAAGGGAGGAGTAGTTAAAATTAACCATTGTAGCTGTGATGGAAACCACACTTGAAATCACAGTCTACCATAAAGGGTGTTATTTTGTTTACCCTGTGGATTTTAGCTAGTTAGCCACACAATCCCTGGGCTGTGTATTCCCAATTCATCACAATTTTTACCCTGGTAAAATTGGATTGAAATGGCTATCAAGACCCAACATATTAAGGAAAGGGTGCACATAGAGTAACAGAAGTCTGTAAGGGGATAGAGAGGGTCCAACAGCCTTGCAGAGGCATGGTAAGTCAAGGATGGGAAGGAGGTTACGTTGTGGTGACAGATTCACCTCAGGTGTCTATGAATCATTAATCTATAGAGTTAGCTTCTTCTCACTGGTTTTGGCATTCCTCCCCATTCACTGCTGGGTGGTCAGTTAATTACACTTGTGAAAATTATTACCTACAAAGAACAAAATTCTAACTGTATCTTAAATTGGATTTTAACAAAACTAAGGAGAATGCAAATTATAAGAAACACTTTAGAGACACCTGCTTCCCAGTCCAAGTCCATCACCCACCTCCCACACGCATTTATTTGCAATCTATTTTTCAAACTACCCACTACAGCCCTTGGCCATCACGTCAGGTTTCTTCCTCCTTATTGCAGCCACACTTGTGCTCCCCAAAGCAGGACATCAGATCCAAGCTAAGCCAGTTGGACTTCTTTCTCAAGAATTGGAACTGATAGACAATGAGCCTGGGAATTGAGAACTGAGCCATGATATCCAAGTGCTGGAAGAAGGGTCCACAAATTCCCACCACTGATATTCCTAAACTGGCCTGAATCCCACCCTGCCCATGGTTAGTTAGCTAACTATTTCTTAGTAGCTTCTCTATACCACCACCTTGTCTTTTCAGTCAACTTCCCCTTTGCTTAAACTAATTCAAGTAAGCTATTGTTACTTTTTTTTAATTAAAAAAATTTTTTTTTTAATTTTTGAGAGGCAGAGAGCATGAGCGAGGGAGGGGCAGAGAGAGAGAGAGACACAGAGCCCAAAGCAGGCTCCAGGCTCTGAGCTGTCAGCACAGAGCCCAACACAGGGCTAGAAGTCGTAAGCCAAAAGATCATGACCTGAGCCAAAGCTGGACGCCCAACCGAATGAGCCATCCAGGTGCCCCTAGCTCTTGTTACTTTCAACCAAAGGAGTCTTAATTCAGTACATTTGAAATCAATTCAGAAGAAAAATTCAAAAATTTCTGATAGGAAGAAAACATTGGTATAGCAAAAAAGGAATCAGATATTCAAAGTTCAGTAGAACTTCATTATGATTGCTATCTTTCTAGAAAACAAGGAAAATGTCCTCATTGTGGACAAACAGATGCCTTACATATCTATGTGCCTAGATCACAAAATATGGTACAACCAAATTTATGGTAAAACAAATGCCATTCTTTCTCACAGAGTCTTCCTGATTCTAAAAATCTAACAGAGGGGCGCCTGGGTGGCTCAGTCGGTTAAGCGGCCGACTTCGGCTCAGGTCATGATCTCACGGTCCGTGAGTTCGAGCCCCGCGTCGGCCTCTGTGCTGACAGCTCAGAGCCTGGAGCCTGTTTCAGATTCTGTGTCTCCCTCTCTCTGACCCTCCCCTGTTCATGCTTTGTCTCTCTCTGTCTCAAAAATAAACATTAAAGGGGCGCCTGGGTGGCGCAGTCGGTTAAGCGTCCGACTTCAGCCAGGTCACGATCTCGCGGTCTGTGAGTTCGAGCCCCGCGTCAGGCTCTGGGCTGATGGCTCGGAGCCTGGAGCCTGTTTCCGATTCTGTGTCTCCCTCTCTCTCTGCCCCTCCCCCGTTCATGCTCTGTCTCTCTCTGTCCCAAAAATAAATAAAAAACGTTGAAAAAAAAAATTTAAAAAAATAAATAAAAAAATAAATAAACATTAAAAAAAAATTAAAAAAAATAAAATAAAAATAAAAATCTAACAGAGGTTTTAACAGGTTGATGAAAAAGTTATAAATCTTATAATTTATACTATAGCCATTTAAAACTAGAACCACAAACTGGTGGTCTATGGGTCACATCCAATCCAAGGATGTTTTTTGTTTGGCCTGCGGGATATTTTTAAATTTTTAATGTGTGCAAAATTTTTAAAATTTGGAAATTTCGCATAAAAATTCAGATCTAAAAAATCTGACCTCCACATTATTAAATCTAATAGTCAATTTCTAATCTTCTTATTTGATCTCAGCCTCATTTGACATGGTTGCTTACTTTCCCCTTTATGAAATACTTTTTTCACTTGGCTTCTGGAACACCACTCTCTTTTAGTTTTCCTCCCACATGATGGATTACTCCTCAATTCTTCCCCCCCCCCCCCCGCCCCCAGTTTTATTCAGATGTAATTGACATATAGCCCTGTTCAGGTTTAAGGAATACCACATAATGACTTGACATACATATATTATGAAACGATTACCACAAGTTTAGTTAACATCCATTACCTCATCTAGTTACAAAAACAATTTTTTCCTTGTGATGAGAACTTTTAGGATTTAATCTCTTAGCAACTTTCAAATATACCATGCAGCAATGCTAATAACTATGGTCATCATGTTGTATAGCACATTTCTAGTACTTGTTTATAACTTAGAAGTTTGTACCTTTTGACTATCTTCCTTCAATTTTCCCTGCCCCTATCCTCTGCCTCTGGCAACCACAAATCTCATCTCTTTCCTATCTGTTTTGCTAATTCCTCCTCATTTCCACTCTAAATGTTGGATAGCCCAGAACTCAATCCTTGGATGTCCATAATAATTCCTTAACTTATCTCACCAAGTCTCCATATATTAAATACTATCTCTATGCTGAAAACTCCAAAATACCTATCTCCCGTTTGGCCTGCCACCTGAATTCCAGTCATGTATCTTACCACCTACGCAACATCTCCATTTGGATGTCTCAACACTTTCTCAAATTTAACTCATTCAGAATCAAACTCCTGCGCCCTCCATATAAATCTTCTCTTCTGCACTTAAGTCAACAGGAACTCCATTCCTATTTTCAGACTAAAATCCCAGAAGTCATCCTCTCTAACACTCCTTCCATCAGCACCTATCAGCTCTACCTTCCAAAACACATCAAGAGTCTGACCACTTGTCACTTTCACTAATCCAAACCACCATCACTCTTGCTTCTGGCTTTCCCTTGACCCCTTACCAACCTATTCTCAACATAGCGGTAAGGTGGTCATTTTTTTTTAAGTTGATTTATTTGTTTTGAGAGAGAGAAAGAATACACACATGTGCACACACACATGCAAACCAGGGAGCGTCAGAGAGAGGGATAGAGAGAGAATCCCAAGCAGGCTCCACACAGTCAGTGCATGAGGTCATGACCTGAGCCAAAATCAAGAGTCAGACACTTAACTGACTGAGCCACCCAGACATCCCCAAGGTGGTCATTTTGAAATGTACGTGAGATCATACCACATCTCTGTTCAAAACCTTCTCTTAAGTTTTCATTGAATTCAGAGTAAAAGCCAAACCCCTTACAATGGCCTGCAGAGTTGTACAAACTCAGGCTCCATTACTTCTCCAACTTCATCTGGTCCTGCCATCCCTGCTTCTGCCACAGGGGCTCTGGGGATGTTCCTTGAACACACTGAGCACCCTCCGCACCAGGGCACTGCACTTGCCTGGAATGCTCTCCTCCCAGATATCTGCACGGCATGCAGATCCCACTTCAAATGTCACCTTGTTAGAGCAGCCTTCCCTGACCACCTCATATAAAATAGCTCCCCAACTATATTCCCTTTTCTCACTTTTTCTCCATAGCATTGATAGATCTAATAGACTACGTATTTGTGTGTTTATGTGTTTATTGTTTAGCTCTAGGCGTATAGTATAAAGTCCAGGAAGGCAGGGACTTCATTTGCTTTATTCACTGGCATATCCCCAAACCTAGAACCGCCTCTGGCACAGGGAGAAGATTCAATAAATATTTCTTGTAAGAGTCTAAATTTCCATAACAGTTGACTTTAGACAGAGCATGAACTCTGGAATATACCACAGTTCTTGCTGTTCCCTATAATACTATACAGCTTCTTTTATATTATCTACCTTGCCTGTATAGTAATTTAAACTTGAAACCCTTGCTCTAAAAAAAAGTAGAAAACTGGAAAACTGGGTTTTGCTGGGCCTCCATTTTGGCTTACGCTTCATTGGCCATCACAGGATTCTTGGCTTGGATATACTTTTTGTTAATCTTGCCTTAGGGAGTGGAAAGTAATTATCATCAACAGTGACCCAGGATAGAAGACAGAATCTTTACCTTGAAGAACTCAATGAGAACATCTTTATTTTCCAGCCAAACAATATTATGAAGATATTTGTCAGGGGTTGGTGGTGGGATTGCCATTGGAAAGTCATTCAGTGCCTTTATTTTCCTAAGAAGTACCTGAAAACAGTCAAAATAATGGTGATCAGATCCTATAGCAGAAAAGAGATTTATGTAAAAATTAAGGAAATCTTTAAACACTATTGTCATGTAAATTTATTTTAATTTTGACTCATACTTTCTCTCACCCTATTTAAATTATCCTCTAACCTTTTTGTCCCTATTCTTCCCTTAACTCATTGAATTTATGAATTGATATATATTTTTAATGTTTATTTTTTTTTAATTTTTTTTTAACGTTTATTTATTTTTGAGACAGAGAGAGACAGAGCACGAACGGGGCGGGGCAGAGAGAGAGGGAGACACAGAATGGGAAGCAGGCTCCAGGCTCTGAGCCATCAGCCCAGAGCTTGACACGGGGCTCGAACTCACGGACCGCGAGATCGTGACCTGAGCCGAAGTCGGACGCTCAACCGACTGAGCCACCCAGGTGCCCCAAATTTTTGAGAGAGAGACAGAGCATGAGCGGGAGAGGGGAAGAGAGAGAGGGAGACACAGAATCCGAAGTAGGCTCCAGGCTCTGAGCTGTCAGCACAGAGCCTGACGCGGGGCTCGAA
Organism: Panthera uncia; assembly: GCF_023721935.1. NCBI lineage: Eukaryota > Metazoa > Chordata > Mammalia > Carnivora > Felidae > Panthera > Panthera uncia. The sequence continues at coordinate 15,213,771 of NC_064813.1, forward strand.
CTCAGACCATGAGATCATGACCTGAGCGGAAGTCGGACGCTCAACCGACTGAGCCACCCAGGCGCCCCTATGAATTGATATATTAACTCATATTGAATTTATTATCTTTATAATTCAGTTAACACTGTAGTCCACTGTGTTAATTTCAGATCATCTAAACTTCTCAGTTTGGGGCACCTGGATGGTTCAGGCGGGTGAGCATCCAACTCTTGATTTTGGCTCAAGTGATCCTACATGGTATTGAACCCCATGTCAGGCTCCACACTGAGTGTAGAGCCTGCTTGAGGTTTTCTCTCTCTCCCTCTGCCCTGCTTCTCCACTCACACACTCTCTCTCTCTAAAATAAAAAAATAAAATAAACTTCACAGTTGACTACTGTACAATTTAATGCCACATTTCCTCAAATCTTTCTTGTATGTATTATTTGCTTCCCTAAATTCTTCTAATTTTGAAGGATATAGTTTCAGTTTTATGGGCTCTCAGAAACCTTCTCTGGCTTCCCACACCAGGTAAGAGATAATCACTTGACTGACTGAATGAATAAAGGATTAAATCAAAGAACGAGAAAGAGCCAGTGGACTTTGGGGTCATCGTTGTATTAAGTATCCAATCTCCCCAAGAGTCCATAACACATAGTAGGTATTCTACATGTATTTACTCAATTAAATTGAATTAGCTAGGTAATTCCTTATGACTAGCTCCTTATGACTTAGAAGATAATTATATCTCTTTGGCTGACAATTAGGCAATTAATATGCATTCAATAAGTAACTGTTGAATGATTGATTTACCCATTACCTTTCTAAACAAACCTATAGAAAAAAATAGCCTCTCTCCTTATAAGGGCTATTATTTATTTATTTTAATTAATGAATAACAAGAATTCAATTGAATCCTATATAATCTTCAACTGATAAATGAAAAGAATAGAATACAAACCACAGCGTGTGTAGAGGTATATACAACTTGAAGGATACTGTAAAGTAGCCCTTTTCTTCCCTCTGTCAGACACTAAGAAGAAATCATATAACCCATTTTGTCCTTTGCCATAATATTAGCCTAAAGAGATAGAGCCTCAGAGGGGAAAGCTGGCCTGTCCCACACCCATTTCTCTTTGGGAATCATGGAGAGGGGACTATGTCCAGGGAATGACCAGAAGCACAGTGCATGTGACCCTTGGCTGGGAGCTGCCAGTGACAAGGAAAAGCATATGATACCCAGAAGCAGCTTAATCAGTGGTCAACACAGACAGAAGGTAGGACTAGAACTTCCATATTTCTGCTTTCTGTTAGGAAACTGACAGGTTCTTGCAGAGGATAGGAAGAACAATAATATTTGCACAAATGCACAGTCTAGATGGTGGATGTGATAGAGTGATAGCATTAAATATTAAATATGTTTTTCTGTCATATGTTCCTATTTTTTTTTGCAAATACATTTATCATTTTTCAAAAGTCCATTTATCAGCTAACCAATTATGGTGTCTTCCTGGGTCCTCCTCTCTCAGAACTGCACCCCCAGACTCCCACCAACACACACAAGCACACACACACACACACACACACACGCACACACGCAAGCTGATCCTTTCCCTACCATGTTAACGTTATGTGACTCCCACCTCCCTTGTCACAGCTGCCTGGCCTGGGCAGTACACATTCCACCAGTGGATAGACAAGCAGAAAAATCTAATGAGTTTGTAGAGGGAGCCAAAAGAAGAGGCCACAGAGGGCAACCCTCACAGGAAATGGAGAACCCAGAAAGCTTTCCAGGTCCACAGTCAGGTCCCTTCCTCAGGCATGGCCATATGGTCTGGCTACCATGGGTTTGGTTAGGCACTCTTATGTTTTTATAATAAACCCCCCAGCCCCATTTCTTGGCAAGGTCTAGCTCAAGTTGGTTTCTGTTACTTGCAACCAAATAGTTTTGACATGGTGTATACCAGGTCGCACAGTGGCACTAACTGCCACTGGCATTAACAAAGGCTCCAGGCAAATTACAGCTAACACCCGATTTAATCTCCCTCACTCCTTACATTCTGCTCAAGTAACAATGCAGCCTCGGGTGTTGGGCTCATGGAATCAAGCAACGTGGATAATTGCTTTATTACCTTATTCATCTCGATGCCCTCATGTTTATCAATAATGCCTCTTGACCAAAGGAAGGTGAGGTTTTTCAGAGCTTTAGCAATCACGTTCCGGGTTGCCTGCCTAGTCTTCAAAGCAATGACAACATCACGACCCTCGTGCTCTATGAGTCCTGAAGCAAATATAACCGTCAGTAAGCATACAATGCCATAACCATGATAATAACTAATATGTGTGTAATAGTTTGTAAATTCCAAAGTGCTTACACAATATCCTTTTATTCCTGCTTCATACAGAACATGCAAGGCCGGTAGGACTAGAGCTATTTTCATCTGCATTTTATGGATGAGAACATTGAAAACTGGCGTCCCCCACCAGCTAGGAGAGAATCACTCTCTCCTCTTTATTCCCATGGCATGTCCTACATATCTCCATTATGGAACCTACTATAGTGTGGGATTTTGGTCCTTACTTATTTGATCCTTCACATCATATAACTTTTGTTGGGTGAACGCATAAATGGCTTCATGAAAGAGACCCCTGGCTTCAGCTGGTGGGGATTTCTGAGATCAAATGGCATAGCTTTTCCTCTTTAATGAACACAGGAAGTCATGACCTGGACTGGAAGACATGGCGAAAACAGCGTCTCTTTCATCTTTGTCATCCTGACATTAAGCAAAATGCCTGACATCCGGGGCGCCTGAGTGGTTCAGTCAGTTAAGCATCGGATTTCGGCTCAAGTCATAACCTCACAGTCCGTGAGTTTGAGCCCCGTATCGGGCTCTGTGCTGACAGCTCAGAGCCTGGAGCCTGCTTTGGATTCTGTGTCTCCCTCTCTCTCTCTGCCCCTACCCCACTCTCTCTCCCTCTCTCTCTCTCTCAAAAATAAATATAAAAAAAATTTTTTTAATGCCTGACATCTGGAAGGTACTCAAACTTTTTTTTTTAAGTTTATGTATATTTTTTTGAGAGAGAGAGAGAGAGAGAGCGCACGCATGCATGAGTTGGGGAAGGGCAGAGAGGGTGGTAGACAGAGAATCCCAAGCTGGCTCTGCGCTGTCAGCGTGGAATCTGACGCAGGGCTGGAACTCCCGAACGGTGAGATCATGACCTGAGCTGAAATTAAGAGTCAGACTCTTAATCCCCTGAGCCACCCAAGGTTGCTACTCAAACTTTTTTTTGAACGGCCATGAGCTGGCCGCTAAAATGAAGGAACAGATTTCAGTGTCAGGTGCACCTGGGCTCGAGATCTAGCTCAGCACTTACCACCCACATGCCTTGAGGCGCATTAAACTTTCTAAACCTCAGCTTCATTATCTATAAAGTGAAGACAGTAATAGTATCTGCCTCTTGGAGTAATTACAAGGATTAAATGAGATAATGCACATAAAGCTGATAACACAGTTCCTGACATAATTAGCATTCAATAATCAGTTGCAGTAACCATGTGGGAACAGGCATTCCCTTTTACAGGACTGAATCAAGAAAACTTTGTAATATTCCATATGAATCTAAAGCATAATATGAGATAGCAGCTCCTACACCCCTAATCTTTAAAAGCACAGAAATAGGGGCACCTGGGTGGCTCAGTCGGTTAAGCGTCCAACTTTGGCTCAGGTCATGATCTTGTGGTTCGTGGGTTTGAGCCCTGCATCGGGCTCTGTGTTGACAGCTCAGAGCCTAGAGCCTGCTTCGGATTCTGTGTCTCCCTCTCTCTCTGCCCCTCCCCCGCTCACGCTCTGTCTATCTCTCAAAAATAAACATTAAAAAATAAGTAAATAAAAGCACAGAAATAAAAATCTATCTCTATATGTAAAGGCAACAATGGGTCCTGGGTTATCTGAGACAGTGCCGAAATATTCTGACCTATTGTCTCCAAATTCACAATGTCATTCATTAGGCCATGTTCTTCTAATTTTGATTTGGAAAGTATGATCCTCATAAATCCATTTGGCATCTTACAATGTGGCTATGAGTACAAAGTGATTTCACTTCATCTCTTTTATAGTAACATCCGTTTATCAAGAACCTACTATATGCCAGGGCTCTCTCCCAGATACTTTGGCACACGCTCACAGCCTGCCCCACAGCCCCTTATGAGGAGAGCAGACCCAAGAAGCTTTGTATAAAACCCTAGGGCTCCTGCTGTGTGCTTCAACGCAAGCAGAGAGACTAGAAATGTCAAGAGATTGTAGCCCCACATTCCTGAGTATGCTTGTAAGCAAAGTAGAACAAAACAAAGCACCCTTTGTCAAATGTAATCGCCTTGTGTCTTTTTCTGACAGCCTTAAGGAACCTGCCATCTTAAGCCACTCTCCACACCCCTCATTCTTTCCTCTACACTCCCATGGCCAGTGCAAGACCTTCTCTAACTTTCTGCAATTATCCATTGATATTCTCATACCTTCCGCCTGGCTCTGCATTTTTGGCATACCTGGCCTACTGCCTGCATTCAGTAAATGCTCATTGGATGAATAAATGAGTAATCGAAGATGAGTATGAACTTGGCTTCCCGTGGCTAAATTATGGGATAATAGCGTGTGATTTCAGGAAATCAGATACTCCAACTACTTACCTAGTTCTTTGATGGCATCTCGTTTGTTGGTTTCCAAAATTTCATATAATTTCTGTAAGAAGTTAAGAAAGACATTAATTTCTTATTATGCCAAGTGCGTGTCTGCCTTTAAAATCTGAGAAGAAGAAATCCCACTTAGTTTGTGACTTGGGGAAGATGTTTAGCTCAAGTCTTCCCTCTGTGCCGAGTCTGCCGCTCTCCCCATGCTCCTCCTCATATTACAACAAATACAATGCAGTCAGTAGCTTACATAGCTACTGGACCTAGCATTTCGCAGAAAAGATTAGTGTGTTTAAATGTTTATTTATTTATTTTTGAGAGAGAGAGAGAGAGAGCGCAAGTGGGGAGAGGGCAGAGAGAGAGAGGGAGAGAGAGAATCCCAAGCAGGTTCAGCACTGGCAGCACAAAGTCTGATGTAGGGCTCAAACTCACAAACCGAGAGATCACGACCTGAACGGAAATCAAGAGTCAGATGCTTAAGTGACTGAACCACCCAGGTGCCCCAGGAAAGGTTGGCGTGTATTCCACTCTGCACCAAGGAGAATTCTCACAGATAGCGCTCCGGTTTGGGATAGCCAACTGAGCAGCTGTTTGGGCAGCCTGTCTATCAGGAGCACAAGACCAAGTAGAATAATGAGAAACTATGGCTTTTGTTAGTTGATGTTTCCTACAGAGAACTCCTGACATACCTAGGAAATAGCTCTACTCCAAGGGTTAACCATGGTGTAAGCTCTGTTCAATCATACAATAGGTCTTGGCCAAATGCCTGCCATGTCCCCGCTACCGCTCTTCATGGAGCTTATTCTCCACCTTTAATCTTTCTGGAGCTTGCACTTGGCCACACAACAGCCCCGGGACCACACAACTGACAATTCCCCAGGATTGTAGGGCATAGATGACTGAAACTCTGTGCCCAAATAACACGTGGCATAGTGCTATTTACAGGGAACGGTAGCTAACACGGTGCTATTTACTGGCTTATTATAAAGTTTAAGTAGCTGAAGTTAAGTTTCGTTGTTGTTGTTGTTTTGGTTTAGAAAAATCACATGTAAGAAATCTCTCATTTTGAATATAAGAACGAGGTATACAATTTTTATTAAGTTGTTTCTTCTCACTTGAAAACACTGAATCAATATTGGGAAGGTGCCAAATTAATAGCTGGCACCCACAAACCGTGGTCCCGCCCTGCTTGCACAGGTGCACAGCCCCCTTCAAACTGAACTGGCTCCATAGCAACTCTGTAAAAATGCCAGAGAATGACCTGCGCGAGACAGCATAGGAACCGATGCCTACCTACAAATAGAATATAATCACTTAAGGCTGGGCACATGTGACTCCTCTAAACGTAAGCTGTCACTGGTCAGTTTTTGAACCACAACACTTTCAGAATACACACGAGTTTGATATCTAAATATCTCAAAAAATATTTAAATCGGTACTGAGGTCGCCTTTAAAAATTCTAAAGGAGAATTTGTTTCATCTCTTACACTTCGAGGCCACGGCCCCCAAATCTCTGCCTTCTCCTCAACTCCTCAAAACGCATTACCTCCCACCACTGGCAGCTGTTTTTCTTCTCTCCTATTCCTCTTTCTGAAATCTTTTCTCCTATGAAGAGCTCTATCTTCTTTCTATTATAGATCAATCTAGACTTTCCATAGTTCTTTTAATTGTCTTATCTAATATTCGAAGTAAATCAACAAGGTAGGATTCTATTGCACATTTGATCCAATGCTCAATAATTCTTTGATAAATCTAGATAATAGTTCTCTAGCTTATCTATAAAGATGTCATGAAAGATGTCAGATGACTTGCTAAAATTCAGCTATTCTAGAGTGTTCCCTGATTATAAAAGAAAATCTTAAATTCTGAAGATATTTAACAACTAATCTTTTTATGTATTTTAGAAATTAAAATTAAAATATTAAGGTAGGTATCTTCACAGCCTATTTTCCTCTCCTGAATTTCATTCAGAAAAAGCCTCTCTTTATTGGCTGAGGGCCTGAGGTAACTAACAGTCATCACAAAAAATTAGGCACAACAAGCAGAAGACATAACCCCCAGGCCATCCCTGATTTTATGTACACACACAGATCATTAGATCTAGGTCCTCAGTAATTAGGATTTAAATTCATTGTCAGGTTACAAATCAAGAGTCTCACTTAGGCTGAGAAAATACTACCAAAAGTCACCAAACACTGGGCAGAGGAAAACAGAATGAAAGACAAGCACCAAGCATGACAAATATAAGAATGAACCTCAACGAAGCAGAACTACTACAGGAAACAACAGCAACAACAAAATTTAAATAAAGAGATTCAAGGGAATATCACATTTGTTTAAAAAAAATAAAGGAACTAGTTTCAATGAGAAGAAGCAATCACAGTACGTGGAGATAAGAAAGCGTTCAGTCAAGAAAAGAGAGAATGTAATAGATGGGCTGAATAGCAGAATAAACATAGCTACAGACTAAATTTGGAACATGGAAAATCAAGCTGGGTGGGGGGTTCTCACTGCAAAGAGGAAAGAGTAGGAAGTTATGAGAAAACATGAAACAAGGACTAAATCCAGAAATTCAAAACTGTGTTTAAAAGGGTGCTGGGCGCCTGGGTGGCTCAGTCGGTTGAACGTCTGACTCTTGATTTCAGCTCAGGTCATGACCCCAGGGTTGTGGGATCGAGCCTGGTGTAGGGCTCCACGCTGAGGATGGAGCCTGCTTGAGATTCCCTTTCTCTCCTGCTCCTCTCCCTGCTCACACTCTCTCTTTCGAAAAAGAAAAAAAAATTAAATTAATCTTTTAAATAAATAAATTAAGGTTGCTGAAGGAGAAAATAGAAACAGGGGAGGGAACAATCAAAGAGGTGATGGAAGGAAGATGGCAATCTTCTAATTATGAAAACTCCACCAAGTGCTGTGTGGGATCACGTTTTTACATTTATTTTTATTTTTTTACTTTAAAAAAATTTTAAGTGATCTCTACACCCAACATGGGGCTCCAACTCACAACCCCGAGATCAAGAGTCATGTGCTCTTCTGACTGAGCCAGCAGCCAGGCACCTCAATAACTTTTTTTTTAATTACATCTAGACACATTCTGGTGAAATTTCAGAACTCCAAGGAGAAAATCCCAGAAGCCTCTAAACGAAGAGAAAAAAGTCACCTACAAAAGCACAAGTAAAGTCAGACTTGTACCAGCAATGCTAAAGACGGATGGCGATATCTTCAAGAAAATAGCTTTGGAGTCCATAATTCTAAGAGCAAGATACAAAGATTTTTGCACACTGAAGCCCATACATCACCTATGGAAAAAATTACTTATGGGCATAATCTAGCATGATGAAAGGAAAGCAAAAAGGAGGCTCGCATGGGACTCCAGAAAGAGTGGCTAAGGAATCCATAAGCAAAAGAAAAGAGGAAGATAGTTTAAAAAAATTTTTTTAATTAACCATTTGACTGTTTCACTCAAAAGAGTGTCTTTTAAGTAGTAGATGTTTAATGATATTGATCATATTTCCTTTGTTATGGGTTGAATCCAATGGTAGTTTCTACAGTGAATAATATTTATACATAATCATAACAAAGTAAAGGTTGTTTTTTTGGTTTTCCATGTATGGAGTCATTTCTTGAAAAGAACGAAGACTTAATTATACTTACAGAATAGAATGTAAATGTTATAAACCTTTTCTATGTAAAAATAATGGCTCCAAAATTTAAGACAGGGAGAAAAATAAAAGGCTAAAGCAATGTCTTAATCTCCTTATACTTCATGGCAGAGAGTCAATAAAGTCTGTTTAGAGATAATGAATCAAGAGTTAAATACATGTCATATTATTAAAATTATCGTGGGAAGCAGTAGAGGAATTAACACGAGAACGGTTAATACAGGGCTGTCTCTGGGAAGTGGGGCGCAGGGAGGGATACTTGTATTTCTCACATTTTATTATTTTCAAGTTGTAAAATTATGCATGATGATTTTTTACCATCTTTTCTGTGTTCCCTCTTCTCTACACCCACACCCACACCCACACCCATGTACATATATATATATATATATACACACACACACACACACACACACACACACACACACACATACATATTTCGGTTCAAAGACCTTACCCTTCGGGCCATGCAGAGCCACTGAATACTCTTAAAGCAGAAAGTCACATATGAAACTTGAAATAGTCCTTTAGGAACATTACTCTACTGAATTGCAGAGGGGCCTGGGACAGACGGCCTGGCATGAGGGAACCTAGTTAGCAGGTGATTCACTGCATCTTCAAGTACCTAGTATGCTTACGTCCTCGTCTCCCACTTGGTACTTAAGTCACACTGCCTGCAAATAAGGAAGGTCTTGAACAATTACATACGTACATACATACCACAACTCGGCCACTTCTCGGCACCAGCATTTCCAGCTTTCACTGTCAAATCTTTGTTCTCTTGCCCTCTCTCTTCCTCCCCACTTTAGACCTACCCTTTCTTTGAAGGCTCATTCGAGTTTTGATTCCTGCAGGAAGCCTTTTCCAACTTGCCCTACCTTTTAGAGAGGGTTACAAAGACAGACGGATCTCAAGTCTGCATTCAGAAAATAAAAACAAAGAGATAGATTGTCTTCTATGAAGATCATAAATGAGCTTGATAAAGATACCTGAAAGGTAAAGAGCAAAGACTGTTCTCTGTGGCACCTCAGCACCTCGGATAATGTAATAAACCATCGAATGGCCCTTTACTTGCTACAATTTATCCATTGGGTCAAACACTTATAGAAGTAGGAGCACCCCGGTGGCTCAGTCGGTTAAGCTTCTGACTCTTGATTTTGGCTCAGGTCATGATCTCAAGGCTTGTGAGTTCGAGCCCTGCATTGGGCTCTACACTGTCAGTGTGGAGCCTGCTTGAGATTCTCTCTCTCCCTCTGCCCTCCTCAGCTCCCTCTCTCTCTCAAAAAATAAATAAGCTAAAAAAAAATTTAAATACATTCAGAAGTAGTGTTAAAAGACATACACCCAAACGACTGTTTTCCCAAGTGAACAGGGCTTGTCTCTCACCTGATATATTGATTCTCGGCTGGAAATTTGTTTTATTAAAAATTTGGTATCCTCTTGACTTTTGACATAACCTTTTGTAATACTATACATCAAGTGGAGGCGCTTTTTGATCTGCACATCGACAATATTTATCAGTAGTGGTATTATTATCTGGAACAGTGAAGAGAAAAAAAAAAAAAAAAGCCTGAACATTTGATGAGGAAAAGCACCCTCCACGGTGGGCATTCTCAAAGTGTCATCTGAGGGAGCAGCGGGCACTACCCAGAGTCTTGTCAGAAATGCAAATTCTCAGGCCTTCCTCTAGACCCTCTGAACCAGAAACTCCGGGGCTGGGCTCAGAAATCTGTCCTAACCAGTTCCCCAGGTGAGTCTATCTATGCGCACTCAAGTTTAAGAGCCACTCTTCAAAGGAATGAAAGGTCAATGCATACCTGGTGAGGGAAGTCCTCACCACTGCCTTTACCCCCCATTCTCCACACCCCCAGATTTCAGGAGACAAGCGGTCTCCTAACCTGCATGATAGTCACCGACTAAATCAATCATCCCTCTGCCCCTCAGTTTCTTAACTTGCAAGATAAGGAATAGTGGGTATTAAAGATACTTCTCAGCTCTAAATTTCTCAAATCCTAAGCTGAAACAAGAGAGTGTGGTGATTGAACAGAATGCGTTTTTTGTTTTGTTTTGTTTTTAATGTTTATTGATTTCTGAGAGAGAGAGAGACAGAGCATAAGTCGGGGAGGGACAGAGAGAGAGGGAGACACAGAATCTGAAGCAGGCTCCAGGCTCTAAGCTGTCAGCACAGAGCCTGACACAGGGCTTGAACTCACAGACTGTGAGATCGTGACCTGAGCCGAAGTCAGAGGCTTAACCGAGTGAGCCACCCAAGTGCCCTGAACAGAATGGGGTTTTAAATATAAACCTTCCTAGGCTCAAGGACCAGCTCTACTATTCACCAGCTCTGTGACCTTCAGCAAGTTACTTGCAACCTTGAGGACTCAGTCTCCTCATCTGTAAGATGAGGATAATAATACTTAAGTACCCAAAGTCCAACTGAGCTGCTCCTCAAAAACCAACGTAGTCAAGGGGCTCCTGGAGGGCTCAGTCCGTTGAGCACACAACTTCGGCTCAGGTCATGATCTCGTGGTTCGTGAGCTCGAGCCCCACGTCAGGTTCTGTGCTGAAAGCTCAGAGCCTGGAGCCTGCTTCAGATTCTCACTCTCTCCCTCTCTGTTCCTCCCGACTTGCGTGCTCTCTCTCAAAAATAAACAAACTTAAAAAAATAAAAGAATGCAGTCAATTACAGAAAGAGTCACATCAGACTGCAGGGCAGATGGTGAGGAACCAAGTAACAAAGGAGGAACATGAGAAGAAGAAAAGAACATCATAGCAAAGGAATTATAAGAGCAGAGAAAGAAGAGACTTTTAGCCACTCTGATAGTTGTGTAACTTTGGGCAGAGGGAGAGATAGAAGAGGATTTTTACAAAGTTTCATTCTGTGATGCACTAATCCCCCCATGAGCTGTTCCTAAGAGGATTTAAAGTAAAAATCTCCATCATTCTTCCAAGCCTTCCAATACAGGTTTCTTTTGAAAGCCACATTGTGCTGAGGACTGGCTATTAGAGCACCTGACTTTATATAGTGGTAACACCTACTTCACGGAGTTATTGCAATCGTTTAATTAGATCACGTACGTACAGTTCTTTGCACACTTCCTGGAACATAGTAAGTGCTCAAGAGAAAAAGTTGATCCTGATTATATTAATTCCTTAAATATACTTCATTGAGATTTGTCAAGTGTGCTGGACAGAAGCAGCAACTGGTTCATACTCTGAATAGATTTGACTTGTACAATAACACATCTTTAAATCTTTACTTCCCTCAGAGAGACATTTCCACAAAGTATTACTTCCACGGTGATTGTTTTACCTTCATCTGCATACAGTCACTGTATAAAAATGGATGACATAAGGAAACTTCTCCCTTCCATTAAAAAAAATTTTTTTTAATATTTATTTTATTTTTGAGGGAGCGAGACAGAGTGTGAACAGGGGAGGGACAGAGAGAGAGGGAGACACAGAATCTGAAGCAGGCTCCAGGCTCTGAGCTGTCAGCACAGAGCCCGACGCGGGCCCTGAACTCAGGAACCATGAGATCATAACCTAAGTTGAAGTTGGACGCTTAACTGACTGAACCACACCCAGCTGCCCCTCTCCCTTCCATTTTAAGACTTGGCCTCATGCTACATATCCTGATTTCTAGAATAGTCTGTGTTCCAGTGGGGTTATACCTTAGGTGGGCACTTGGCTGTAAACTCAGTCATAGAGCAAAATCACGAATAATCAAAATTACCACTTAAAGCAGCTTTTGTATATACAACTCTGTGTAATAACTCTTATGAACGCCGAGGCTTGGTAACATTGACACAGAATCAAGGAAGGAATAGAAAATAAAGTCTACAAGTGCAAGTCTGAGCATTCAAACAATTCTGTCTTTAAGAGGACTACTAAATTTCTTGGAGAATGGGAACTACATGGAGGAGATTAATGAATGCCTTTTTCACCAGGGTTTACAGCAGGTTTTGAAAAAAAAATTAATCTTTTATAACTTCAGTACATACCAGTAAACTCACTTGACAGGATAAGAATTCAACCACTCAAAAAAAAAAAAAAATACAGTGGCAAGCAAAACCATCTAAAGTTCCCAAGTTAAGGGGTGCCTGGGTGGCTCAGTCAGTTAAGCGTCCGACTCTTGATTTCCGCTCAGGTCATGAGTTCATGGTTTGTGGGATCGAGCCCTGTGCCCGGCTCTATGCTCAAAGTGCAGAGCCTACTTGGGATTCTCTCTCTCCCTCTCTCTCTCTCTGCTCCTCCCCTGTTCTCTCTTTCTCAAAGTTAATTAATTCATTTAAAAAATAAAAAGGTAAAGCTCCCAAGTTAAAAGCTGTATAAGACAACTCCATTGGAAAGAAAGATGGGAGGTTTAGGAGCTGAGACTGGAAATCTGAAAATCTACCTTCAGAATCAAAACCAGAAGCATAGAAAGAAGGACTAATATCTGTTGCAGAGATTGAAGGCCACAGTAAAATCAAATTCCATAGGCGGTATGCTATATAGACATGGGCTGCAGAGAAAATAACTTTCGTGCTTCTGCACAGTTAGGGATCTATGAGCAAATTTTACTAAAGCTTGGAGAATTTGTTTCTGGGTCACCCTGCTTTAAGTGGCACCACCATTTTCATTCATTCACTCAACAATTATCTATTAAGAACTCACTACATGCTAGGTACCATTCTAGAACCGGACGTTACATCAGTGACCAAAATGAAGATCCCTACCTTGTGGAGAGTACACACAACATACAGTACAAAGGTAATGAGTGCTATGAGGAAAAGCTAAACCTTAAGCAGGTACAAGAGCATCAGCAACATGGGGTGGAGAGCTGGCTAGGGTGGGGAGGCAGGATGCCATTTTACACAGACTGGTCAGGGGAGCCTCTGTGAGAAGATGAGAAAGTGAACCATACAGACACCTGTAGAGACAGCATTCCAAGTAAAGAGAGCTCCTTCTCGGGGCGCCTGGGTGGCTTGGTTGGTTAAGCGTCCGACTTCGGCTCAGGTCATGATCTCGCGGTTTATGAGTTCAAGCCCCGCGTCAGGCTCTGTGCTGATTGCTCAGAGCCTGGAGCCTGTTTCATTCTGTGTCTCCCTCTCTCTCTGCCCCTCCCCTGTTCATGCTCTGTCTCTCTGTCTCAAAAATAAATAAACGTTAAAAAATTAAAAAAAAAAAAAAAAGAGAGAGCTCCTTCTCTGTTTCCTTCAAGATAATGAGGTTTGTTAACACATCTAACAAACAGTGTAGGACAAAAACCCCAATATTTAGAAATGTGACATTTTACCTTGATGAGAGGAATAAACCTAAGTATTCTGAAATATCCTAGTATTACTGTAACCTGAATAAGAACAAAATTGTCTTGTCTCAATTTGACAAAGTATATACAAAAGATATCAATGATTCCAAGGAGCATGATAAAAAAGTCCAAAGTATTCCAATATTCACGAAAATATTTCCTTTTCAAAATTATTATCTATTTGGAAAACAAAGAGAACGTATGTTATTTCATAGCACCTATACAGTGATGTATACAGTGATGGATCTTTGACATTAACAGTTAAATCCTCAACTACAAGTGAGTTACATTCCAAAAGTTGAGTTTTAAGTTATTCATTTAGAATTTCAGAAAAATTATTTTTAATCTCCAACATCAGAAATTATGATTTGATTCAAAATATAATCTATAATGAAGTTGAAGTGCCAAAAACAAGCAGTTAAAAACAGCAGTAAACAGAGTTTTTGCAATACTATTAATAATAAAGTATGAAAACACTGGTGCTGACAAATGATCTTTGAAGCATTTATCCTAAAAAATGGTTCTCATCTTATGACAAGGACCTAGCAAACCAAGTTGGGTTTATCCCCTTATTTATTTTTTGCATATGACAAAAATAGATTAAAAATATCTGAATTATTCTTTTTATTGGATACATTTCTATTTTAAACAGTACCTTCAGTGCGGATTGAAATATATATAAAAATACAAAATAGTAGTTTATTGACATAAGTGCCAACACATTTAACTCTCTTGCCATTGGCCATAGATGCACTATCATGGGATAAATGTATATTAATGTTATAACATGTCCTGCATATTCAAATTCTTCTGAAAATACAATGTGATATACAAAAAGAAGAAATTTATTATTTCTGAAAAAAAGAGACCAAATACAATGTTAGATCACTTTAAAAATATAACAATTAAGATCTGAAGTTCAACATTTGTTTTAACAAATCATTAACATTAACTTGAAGAAGAGTACACAAACATAAAATAAATAAGCAAAAACCTAAAGCATACTTTCTATACACAATAATCATAATAGAAAAAGATAAAAAATATAGTTCTTACTAATTTATATCAGGATGGGGAGGATTTTTTAAAATCAAAGCTAATAGTACATAGGAAACAAGGCAAAGATTCAGACATCAAAAGCAAGAAACAAATAAATTTAGAGAAAAACATCAGCATCATTTAAAATAAGAACAGGAAAAAATATTTTATTCAGTAATTATAATGTCATTTTGTTTTTGTTTTTTTCAATCCATCCTAAGTAGAGCCCAAGAAAAATAGGTTACCTGGATATATGTCAAGACCTTAGGATTTGAATTTCTTATATTTCTCTTCAAACTTAATGGAAAAAAAATTTTTTAATCATCAGAATTTGTTATGAAATGTATGTCAATGCCCACTTAAAATTTAGTAGCATTAATATTTCTGGCATTTCTCATGTTGACATCTTTCGTTAGTAGAAAAACCTGTCTTCCTGCTCTAAAAAGTATGTAAGTTCACAACTTATATACTAAAGGGAAAACTTTACACAAGTTCAGTGAAATCTGTATCTTGTGACTGTTTGGTTACAGCTATTGTTGGTAAATTGGTTATGGCTATTATTAAGGCCATGTTGTGTTTTTCCTAGTAATGGACATCAACAGAGCCACCCCTTGGCACAGATGAAATTGAGAGGAAGTTACAGACCATGAGTTTGCTCTTTCTCTCCCCTGATCACTGTTATACCCAGAAGAATACCAGAAGGATGTGAAAGCAGTCCAGTTTGTAATATGACCTTTAGACATGGCAGTTAACCCTTAAAGAGTCCAAATGTGACCATTCTTTTATTCTTCTCTCTACCTACTCTCTAATAAAGATATCAGCAAAGTTGCCAAAACAGAGTGGGGAAAGAGAAGCAAGAACTCTGCTCCATCACCACTCAATCAATAAGAGTTGACCATACTATTAGTTGATTTTTCTTAATAAGGAAAATCAATGTAATCAATGCTGACAATGTAGAAAAGGTTATATTTTTGTCTATTGCTATTACGGTTTATAATACTTACCCATATAGAATAAGAAGTGCCTTATCTTTATGATATTCCAAAAAAGTTAACATGTTTTTAAACTTCATAAGCCAACTTCTAGCTCTTACGTAAGTTGAAACATCGTAAATACTCATGAATCTAACAGAGAAAAATATACACGTATGTTATAATAAAAGTCAAGTGCTGGAGGTACCTGGGTGGCTCAGTTGGTTAAGCACCCAACTGTTGATTTTGGCTCAGGTCATGATCTCATGGTTTGTGAGTTCGAGCCCCATGTGGGGCTCTGGGCTGGCAGTGTAGAACCTGCTTGGGATTCTCTGTCTCCCTCTCTCTCTGCCCCTCCCCTGCTTGTGCTCTCCCTCTCTCTCAAAATAAATAAATAAACTTAAAAATATTTTTTTTAAATGCACCATCCTGAGCCTCTGTATCCATCCACCTACCCACTCATGGTCACGATACAGGAAACTCTTCCTGCCTCTGTTCATTGAACCATGCTTGGCTTGAGGTAGCACATAATTAAAGCTTCTCCAGACCAATTTTTGGGGGTCTAGAATCAAGCCCTCCTTTGTCATGCCTTGCCTAACCCAAGCCTCCCCAAGTACCTGAAGGCTCTACCCTTTCCAAACTTTAGGAACTGATGTTAGATCTCCCAGATAGGTTACCAGACTCCTGAAATGTTAACTATTACCCAGACAGAATTTCCTATCGTTGTTGCCCCCACAAGCTTTGTCTTAGATCATCCATTAGCTAATTTGTACCAGGACTGTGACCAGATATTGACATATCTCTCAGACACCTGAGTTTTTCCCACTAGATTTAACTCCATCAGTGGGGTCAGTTCCTTCAAGACTTGCTCCACCTGAGAAAGCAGCCTAATGACAGGCTCCAGGCTTCCCTACCTACCCTACCCAGTAACTTAGCAAATATGATAGAAAGATGGGATAATCATAATAGTATCTGAAACTACATAAGTTCCATTTATGGCTCCCCTAGTCTCTTATCTAATTACACTTCTTCCAGAATCTCCTAATGTCACCAAAGTTATTAACCTTCAGGGGAAAAAAGGTAAACAAGTAAAATAAGGGGATGGATAGATAGATGGATGGACAGATAGATGAGGATAGGTGAGATAAATTGATCAACCTGGACATTTAACTCTCAGCTTTTAAATTTTATTTATCCATATACCCATTTGATTTTGGAAATAACAATTTAAGAAATATTATACTTACTTTCCTTGGATGGGGCAATAGCTTTTGGTTGCACCGATCAATATCCGGGCTGCCTCTACACTGAGAGTTCCATCATTACACTGTTTTTCAAAGCTACTCTAAACATACAATTTTAAATAAATATTACAAAGGACCAAAACATAAATGTAATATACTCTACTTGACCTTTACATAGCCCTCACTATTATTATTACATTCATTATAGAAAAATATACTTTTACCAAAAATCTCCTGTAGCAGGAAATAAATTCCATTCAATTTAAATATTTACTAAATATTCATTTTTTACAAAGTAATATCCTGGATGTAATAAAAGACACAAAGTTTCCTAGCTTCAGAAACTCAAAATCTACACAACTCAAAGAGTTTTCCTCAGTAATATAAATAGTATCACAGTGTCATCTTTCTACAGCAGGATAGTACAAAGTATTAATTCAAAGGTTAACTAATCATCTCAACCTCTTAAGGAACTACCAGGAGAAAAAAAGTGAATTGTGTTCTTTTTCCCCCCTTTTTGCCAGGTTTATTGCAATATAATTGACACATATTGTATAAGTTTAAGGTGCACAATGTAATGATTTGACACATGCATACATATTGCAGAAAATGGTTACCACAATAAGATTAGTTAACACATTCATCCCTCACATAATTACAACTTGTGTGTGTGTGACTGTGTGTGATGTAATATCCACTCTTAGCAACTTTCAAGTATGTAATACAGAATTGTATAGTCACCATCCTGTATATTAGAGCCCCAAAACTTATTCATCTTATAACTGAAAGTGTACATTTTAACACCTCCTTCATTTCCCCCACCTTCCAGCCCTGGAAACCACCATTTCACTCTGTTTCTATGAGTTTGGCTTTTTTTTTTTTTTCAGATTCCACACACAAGTGAAATCATATACTATTTGTCTTTCTCTGTCTATTTTACATAGCATAATGCCTTCAAGGTCCATTCATATGTTCACAAATGGCAGGATTTCTTTCTGTTCTATGATTGAATAATATTCCATTAGATATAGATAAATAGATAATAGATAGATAAACATTTTCTTTATTCATCCATCAATGGACACTTAGGTTGTTTTCATGTCTTGGCTATTGTAAATAATGCTGAAAGAAACATGAGAGCCCAGAGAGCTCTTTGAGATCCTATTATCATTTCCTTCTGACATATACCCTGAGTGAGGTTGCTGAAATATACAGGAGTTATGAATGGCTAAAATCAAAACTACAGTGAGGTTGCTTATCTTAAAAACAAAACAAAACAAAACAAAAAAACAACTCTCAGTTTCATTGATTTTTTTTCTGTTGTCTTTCTTGTCCTATTTCATTTATTTCTGCTTAAATATTTATTATTTCCTTCTTCCTACTAACTTTATGAAAATGGGCCCAAAGAACAAATTCTTCTTTTCCTGATGTGTAAAGTTAGGTTATTTGAGATCTTTCTTTTTTCTTAATGTAGGCATCTATCACTACAAATTTCCCTCTTAGAGCTGCTTTTGCTGCATCCTATAAGGTTTGCTATGTTGTGTTTTCATTTTCATTTGTCTCAAGATATTTTCTGATTTCCCTTTTGATTTCTTCTTCGACCCACTGGTTTTTCAGGAATGTGTTATCTAATTTCCATATTTTTGTGAATTTTTCAGTTTTCTTCCTGTTATTGATTTCTAGTTTTATACCATTTATACTATTTTATACCATTGATTTCTAGTTTTATACCAACTTTATAATGATATAAAGGAAATATACTTGACATAATTTCAATCTTCTTAGATTTGGTAAGGCTTGCTTTGTGACCCAACATATGATCTATCCTGAAGAAATTTCCCAAACAAATTTGAGCATGGAAACTTTTTGTTGTTGTTGTTATGCAGTTCCTATCAACATTCTGTGGATCAGAGCAAATGTTTTTTGGAACTCACTTAGGAAAATGCTGTGGGACCTGATGAGCCATTGTAGGGTTTTAAGCAGGAAGGTGGTATAGTCCTATTTGTCTTTTGGATAAATCCCCGTGATTTGACCGCAGAAAAATTGGAGGTAGAGAGATCAGTTGAAGCTTATTATTCAGGAAAGAGGTTATAATTTCCTAAATTAATAGACACAAGAATGGAAAGGGGCATATTTGACAAATATTTAGAAGGTAAGAATGATAGAGCTTGGAGAGGGAGAGAGAAAGAGGACTGACCTGAGTGATCACATAAGGTAATGAGCCCGTTCACTGAGACTAGGAATACAAGAGCCAGTTTGAGATGAGTTCAATGTGGATTTAGGTGCCAGTGATATGTCTAAGAAATGTCTAGTCACAGTTGAACTTATGAGTATAAAGAGATGGTGAATAAATGTGTCTTTTTTTAAATGTGCTGTGTAAAGTTAGTCTACTCTGAAGCCATCTTGGTAAACTACCCCAACAGTGTGAAGTTAGAATTCCATCAGGGTGATGCCAGGTTCCATTTGAAATTTATTTGCAACCTGCTTGGGCACAGAAGCCGTTGTCTCCACAAACATTGGTGTGGGTGAACTGACAGTCAATGTGTTGTGACCTGGAGTTCACCATTAAAAGGGTCACCCAAGCAAAGTCCTGGAGTTTATTTGGTTATTAATATGATTGTTGGCACATCCTATGCAATATATCTAAATTGAATTATGGTATCAGATAAAATTATAGATGAGATTAAAGCTTGTGTATCGTCCATTATCATGTGTAATCAATAAACGATTTAATATTCTCTTGAAAAAAAAAAGAGATGGTGGTGAGAGTTTGGGAAGGAAGAATATAGATTTGAGGAACATCTGTGGATAGCACTGAAATGAGCGTAGCTAAGAAAAAAGAAGGAGAGATTATAAGGGAAGAATGATGGACAGAGTTAACTATTCTGAGGAAAACATTAAACATTAATCATGCTCTGAGGAAAACATTAAAGAGATAAAAAGAAAGAGAGGAGCTCATGAAAGAGACCAAAAAGGAAAGGGGTCACAAAAACAGGGAGGAATGCCACTAGAGGGCACTCTCAGGAAAGCCATTAAAGGACAACATGGAGTGGGCTACTACACGGGATTGTTGGCTTAAAAAAGTAAATGTGGTAGGTCATTATAGAAATAGCCCCAATGTATCCATGCCTTCCTGTGTCCATGCCCCTTTGCAACTGACGCTACTGCTTCTCCTAAGAGATGGAGTCCACTTCTTCACTCATTGACTCTGGCTAGCTTTGTGATTTGCTTTAACTAATAGAATGGGAGTAAAAATGATGATATTCAAGTTCCAAAACACAGGATTTAGAGGCCTTGCAGCTTCTCCGCTCACCCTGTTGGAACCCAGAGACCACCATGCTGTGAAGAAGCCCAGTCCACTCTAGTGCAAGATAGAAAGAAGGCCATATGGAAGACCACCAAAGTGCTCTGAAAGGCAACCAGCATCAACTGCCAAATTGGTGAATGAGGACATTCACAACCCCACTGAACTATGAGATGACCACAGACACATGAGTGCTCCCAGCCAAGATCAATGACAGAATCATCCAGATTGCCAACCCACAGAACTGTGAGAAATAATAAATCATTGTTTTAAGCCAGTAAGTTCTGGGGCATTTTGATATACAGAAAAGGCTAGCCAAAACAGAAGTCAGTACCAATTATTCAAAGCCTCCATAACAAAGGCTAAAACATTAGCTTTAGGACTTGGGGGTGAGTAGAGTGAGAGAACAGTACAAAAACTGGTATTGGAGGTGGGAGGGAGGAAGCTGTGCTACAAAGAGGCACCACAATGGGCAATACTGTCACCTGAGGACACTGGGAAGGTGGAAAATGAGCCCAAATAACTTATGAATCTGGCTGCTAAGAACATTTCTAGACTTCTAACATTCTAGAAATATTAAAACTATCAACTTTTAAATTTTTAAAATTTTTTTTATTATTATTTGAGAGAAAGAGAGAGAGAGAGAGAGAGAGAGAGTATGAGCAGAGGAGAGGGGCAGAGGAAGAGAGAAAGAATCTTAAGCTGGCTCGACCCTCAGTGCAGAGCCTGACGCAGGGCTCAATCCCACAACCCTGGGATCATGACCTGAGCCCAAATCAAGAGTCAGACATTCAACGCACTGAGCTAACCCAGGCACCCCTAAAACTATCAACTTTTAAAGCTACTTATGATAAAGTATGGGAAGAGCTAGGGAAAGCAAAGAGAAACAATTCAATCTGCAGCAGAAATTAGCAAAAAGACTCCACGATTTGCCAGGTTGAAAACAAAATTTGTTTCTCATTGCAGTCTTTTCAGCTGGCAAAAGATCTAAAAGTAAAGATCAAATCTAGTGTGCTGACAGTAAAATATGGCCTCAGGTTCCAGATCAAATCAAGATCAAAGACTCTTTGTTAAGACCACTGAAAGACTAAAAGTTGGTACTCGGTCTATCTTCTCAAGCAGACCAAAGGCTTTCTCCGACTCTTATGACATATGGCCTATCTGAAAAGGAATTGTGGAGTGGAGTGGACTATAATCAGATTGATTGAAAATACACAAGTTTTTAAGTAAATTGTACCAGGTTGGACGAAAAGAGACAGAAACTATTCTAAATGAATAGAAACCTCCCAAGTTTCTACTGACAGAAATCAGACTGAGAAGGCCAGTCAGTTACAAACATAGATTATTTTCTATGGAAATGTAAAGAATGAGGTGCACTGGTTCCTATGCCCAGTGGGATTTCATAATTGCCATGGACCAGTGATTAATCAGTACTTCCTGTTCTTCCCCTTCTTGAACAGAAGTGTCTGTTGATCAGCACTAAATGGAGAGGGGGTGGGGGACAGATAACGTGTTTCTTAGTTCATAGATCTCTAGATCAAGAGGAATAATACTTAAGGAGATACGACTAAGGAACCTCAGCATACCTAGACCAAATGCAGATCATGAGATACTAGACTTTGAATCTAATGCCATAATAAGATGAAGCTTGGTGTAGGGGGTGCAGGGGGGTGTGTCTTAGAAAAGGATGAGTGTATTTTGTTTATAGGAGGCATATGAATATTTGTGGCCAGTGAGCACAGTGTAGTACATTAAATATGGTTATACCCTAATTCTTTTTTCCTTTTCTCCTTTTCTTCTTTTTCTTACAATTATATGAGAAGATGGATGTTAGCTAAACCCATCGTGGTAATCTTTTCACAATATATGTAAATCAAACCATCACAACTCTATGGATTAAACTTATACAGCAATGTATGCCAATTATTACTCAATAAAACTTGGTTGGGGGAAGCATCCAAGAAAAAAACAAACAAAAATATGGTCACAATTCTTTGCATCTCCTACCATTGAGAGTTTGAGTCTATTGCCCCCACCCTTTTAAATTAACATTTATTTACAAGTCTGGTAGTAGGGTACTGACTCTTGGCTGTGTGCCTCAGTTTACTTTTATGCAGCCTCTCATTCTTCAGCTCACATGATAATCTCAGGGCAGTATTCAAAGTAGAAGGTGGAAGCTGTAAATCTTCTCAAAGCCTAGGCTCCAGAACATTCCCAAAGTCACTTCTGACATACTTTTGGTCAAAACAGGTCACAAGAACAGCTCAAATTCAATGAGGTGGTGGTGGGGGGGGGGGGGCGGGGAGAGGAGGGATATAGGCACCACCTCTTAATAGGAGGCTCTATCAAAAATTTATGACCATACTCTACTGCTCCTGATAAGAAATTTTCAAACTCTGGGAATATTTTAAATTAAGTTCAGAAATGTTTAAAAGAAGAAAAAAAGAATTGTTTAAAAGAAGGAAAATATGGTATCAATTTTTTTTGCATTAAGGAGAAGTATGTTCTTCAACAGAAAAAAATAAGAGAAGAAATTTATAGATTAAAAGAGACTTGAAGGACTTATCCATTAATTACAATGTGGGAACTGTACTGGAATTCAATTTAAAAATGTGAACTGTGAAAATACACATTGATCATATTAATGAGAGTTGGAAATTTGATCACTCACTCAATGTTTGATGTTATTATTAATTTCTAGGTATAATACTAATATTTTGCTATGCTTTTTAAAAGACTTTAAAACTTAGAGATCTGTAATTGAAATATTTACAGATGAAATAATATAATATCTGGGATTTGTTTCAAAATGATACGGAAGGTGGGGTAGTGAATGAGATTGCAGGTGGGGCAAGGTTTCTCATGTTGGTTTTTAAGGCTGGGTCATGGGTACATAGGGATTCATTACACTATTATATCTACTTCTGTATATGTTAGAAATTCTTCATAATAATAAGTTTTAAAATACAAATAAGAAAGATAGACTTGGCTTAACAAATATATGTATATGTTTTTGTGTGCTTGCAATAGTGAATAAAATGTGTCTTATTAGAATATAACCCCAATTTAAAATGTGCAATTTGATAAGTTGATTTAAACTTGATTTTACCTAGTAATCTTCCTTACTTTAAATATAAATAATACATAACATAATATATAAATTTAAAGATATAATCTTTCTTATATTAAACCATTTAAAACTTAAATCTTAAATATTTCAAGAGAATTTTTGGCTCACTAGATGTATTTTAATTTATTAAATTTATAAGAGTCAAATAAGCACTTAAGAGAACTTTATATAAAAGAAACTCAAATACATTAAGTTTATAAGAGCAGTTTTAAATATTTGAAGATATTTAGTTAAATAGGTATGTAAATAGCACCAAACATTGTTCAAAGTCCCCTCAAAAGTGAACGGTCAAAAATTACAAGACGTAGAACAGGATAATAAAATTTGTGACTTGAACTTAAAGCCTAAGACATTTATTGTTATTTTTAACGTCTATAAATCAAACAAATTTTAACAACTACTATGCTATCCAAACTGAAAAAATAGGGGCACATGGGTGGCTCAGTCAATTAAGCATCTGACTTCTGCTCAGGGCATGACCTCACAGTTTGTGAGTTGGAGCCTCACATTGGGCTCTGTGCTGACAGCTCAGAGCCTGGAGCCTGCCTCGGATTCTGTGTCTCCCTCTTTCTCTCCTCCTCCCCCACTCATGCTTTGTCTCTCTCTGTCTGTCAAAAATGAATAAATGTTTAAAAAAATTTTTTTAACTGAAAAAATATTTTTTCTAGTCACCTGAAAGCCCTGAAAGAGGCATTCTAGTCAACTGAAAGAGGTAAGAATTGAAAGTATTGCAAGAATTAAAAATAAATAAATAAATAAATAAATAAATAAATAGTGGATTATGTGAACTGTACCAACCATTTGTATTATAGCTACATGCAATCTGGCTTCTTCTATTAAAACTTCTTCTGTTGGGGACTCCTCCGTTTCACTACCACGAGAAACGTGGGAAAACTGAACAGTATCAGACTAAGTTTAAAAACATAGAGATAAAGTTAAAAATAAGCTAAAATAAGTAGCTAAAACAAGCACTTCACTCAACAAAGATTCTAATAACTTAAATCAGAACGGTTAAAAGGAAGGGCTATGCATAACTGGGTATGCTCTCCACATGAGAAATGTTGCTTTTAATTGTGTGCTTTAAAAGTCATAAATTCGGAGAGATTTATAAGTCAGATTCTCCCCCACACCTGTCTTTGCTCGACTGCTCTCTGAAGCAACCTGTGTTTCCTGCTTTTTATAGTAATGTGAGGGCAGGTGGCTCAGCTCCTCGAGCGGTCAGAAACATCAGCTTGGCAGAGGCCATGTACAGTTAGTCAACCAGCCATGTAAAAACACCAATTCTCCTATGTTGGCAAACAAAGCTAAATTACCAAGACCTTCTCTTTAGAGAGAATTCAAAGAAGTCTTTTCACCCACATAGCAAAGCTAGTAAATATACCCCCGACTCCTCAGTTTTCTGACATTCCATTAGCAGAATAGAGGTTTTTTTAATATAATAAACTAAAGCAAGAAAGGCAGACCCAGGAAAGAAAGGAGG